>NW_027278869.1:0-220766 GCF_046629955.1 Centroberyx affinis
GTCCTCATTACCACTGATGCGTGGCTCTTTCTTGTTTACCTGCTTAGCTAGGGTTGCAAGCTGTCCTTGGATGCCACCCAAGGTATTTTGTAGCCCCTGGATATTCGAGTCAATATGGACCATCATTTCTGTTTTGCTGTGTTGAATAGCGTTCCACAGAGTCTCTAAAGTGATAGCACCCACAGCTTCATTCATTGTTGCAACCACCCATGTGGAACCAAATGTTTGACTCAGAAGGTGAAAAAAAGCTTGTTCCCAGGCAATATAGGTTGTTAAAAAGTTACTCATTTAACTAGATTTTGAAGAAGAACAATTGAATTTACAGCTGCTTGTAATTAAATTTCCCCAGAAATCCTTCTTGCTCCGTGGTTTAACAAAACTATGAGATTTGGAAATGGGATTCTCATTGCACTGAGCATTACACCTTTAACTTCTACAGTGGACCAGCTTAGTGGCTAACAGTGGCTAAGCAGCTCCCAGTGGCTGATAGTAGAAGACGGTGGTTGTACTGGTCAGTTCAGAATGTCTGACAGTAGAAGACTGTGGTGGTGCTGGGTAATGCCCAGGTGGGACTGTGTGGAATTGTATGAATGTGAAAATAGCAATGGCATGGTTCTCACCAAAACATCCCTGGGTGAATTAAGGTAACATTTTAGTTAAGTAATGGTTAAACCTTTAATACAATGTATATAATACAGTCTGTACCTCTCCCATAGACAGTCCGCTGTGCACCCGGAGAGAGATGATTTTCTGGAAGCCCAGAGTGGAGAAGGCACCCTTCACCCTGACTGCTGTGCGCAGGTTCAACGCCCACAGCAAAGAGATTAGGAAGGCCTTGCTAAGCTCTGAGCAGAATAAAGCCAAACACAGACCGACGCCATGGGTCACTGTGGACACTTCAGGGTCATCGGTGTAGCTCAGGATCTCATAGACCAGGACAGCCTGGGGGGAGAGGCAGAGAGGCCTGGAACACTACAGCACTGAAAATACCACCGGGTAAATATTCAAACAGAATTATACCTTTAAACACTGTTTCATGACTAACAGGAGGTGTCGGTGTGTGGGGTGGGGGGCGGGGAGAATAAACACAAAGGCTACACTATAATGTTATGTCATTATGTGTTGTTGCTGACACCGGTTAGGTTGAAAAGTAGCACAAATGTGTCTTGTCCCAAACAAGAAGATGGATGTTTTGAAAGTATCACATCATTTCTAAGAGTTACTGATCAAAGTATGAGTTCAATATGTTAATGCTAACCTATCTGTTTTCTATGTTCCATATTGGAGGCACGCAGGTTTGTATCTTCTCTGACATGTGTGTCATGTGTGTTACTTCTGTGGGACCTTGTGTATTCTCCATTATGTCGTTTATTATCAGAGGGCTGCATGATGCAAAAACTATTTCCTAACAGACTAATAAACCATTATCATCGTCATCATCATCATCATCATTATCGTCGTCGTCATCATCATCATCTATAGGAACTGATCAACTACTCTTAGTTGTTGTTTAGTATCTACAAATTATCTACAATTTACAAAAATTCAATTTTAGGCATACCTGACTATCAAGAATGACTTCCAATGAGTGCAACAGCAGAATAAAATCAAAAATTCAAATGAAATTAAATGCAGAGATGATGACTCACCGGCCCCACAAACACAGCCAACATGAAGAGGACACCAACAAAGACACTCAGCAGCAGCCTGGTTCTTTGAAAGCGAAATATCACTCGAATCAAAGAGGCCTTTTCCAGCCCCACCTTTGCCACTTCCTCCTCCCAGAGTCTCTGAAGCCTTCATAACACACACACACACAGTCAGATGGCGCTCATTTACTCCAGTTATTCCCTTAGTTCCCATAGTCAGTTCCCATCGTTATTTTAACACTATCAGACCTATCACTTTAGCATGAGAATAAAAAAACAAAAACACGTAAAGCTTGTAAATGCAATACACATGTTCTTAGTCATATGCTCATTTATGGTTCCCTCAAATTTCTATAATCCCAGACTTTTCCACACCTGAATTGAATGTGTCCAATATGACTGTCAGCTATATCACTCAGTGAGATAGAGGGTCAGATCATTTTGTGTCCAGTCTTGTGCTGTGTCTTGTCTGGTGTAATTTGCGCCCTGTACCATTATCCTCTTGTATTGTCCCACATCTTTACACGCATTTCGCATAAGCAGACTTTCATTGGTTTCACACCATTATTTAAACATTCAGAAAATAATTAGCATCTCTCTCATCTTTTTCCAAGGTTGTAAATGTAGCCCAGCCACAGAACAATGCACCAATAGTCTGAAATCCAATGCCTTCTGATCACCATTTATCATGCCATTTAGTAGAATTTATTCATAGTATAATCTAGTATTGATCTAGTAATAATCTAGTAATAAAATATCCAGCTGACTGGGATATATTCTTTGATTAATTCCATAATCAACTACATGGTCTTTTCTGTTTCTTTTAAATAGAATTTGGCAGTTTGTATGAGATGGGGCATTTATTTACTTATTTGATTATTTAAACAAATCAAATAGTATTGTGTCCTGTCAACACAACAGGCAACACTGGTCGAGATACAATTGTGGAACAGGACAGGAAATGGGGGTACAGGACAGGACACAGGGGGCACAAGACAGGACAGTGGGCACAAGGCAGAACGGTGGGCACAAGGCAGGACGGTGGGCACAAGGCAGGACGGTGGGCACAAGGCAGGACGGTGGGCACAAGGCAGGACGGTGGGCACAAGGCAGGACAGTGGGCACAAGGCAGGACAGTGGGCACAAGGCAGAACAGTGGGCACAAGGCAGAACAGTGGGCACAAGGCAGGACAGTGGGCACAAGGCAGAACAGTGGGCACAAGGCAGGACAGTGGGCACAAGGCAGGACAGTGGGCACAAGGCAGAACAGTGGGCACAAGGCAGGACGGTGGGCACAAGGCAGGACACAGGAAGCACAGGACAGAAAAGAGGAGATGCAGGACAGGACAGCACAACACGGGATGCCCTCATACTTTATAAGGTATGTTCCCCTAAAGCGACCAATATTGTTTGTTTTCAAAAGTACATTCCACCCTATCAATCAGCAGGAAGAGTCTCAGACCTTTTTCCATTGATGCTGGCTCCATCCAGGGGAGACAGGCCGAGAGAGCTGATGTTCATCTTATTCCTAAATATGGCCCACATCAAAGGAGTCATCCAGGCGAAGGTGGTGAAGGACAGGAAGCCTGCATTATCCAGAGGGTTGGACCTAGACAGGGAAACATGACCAAATATTAGCTCTTTGAAGGGAATAATATACAGCCAATAGCATAGTTAAACTAAGTTAACCCAAGTTCCCCCCAGGACTATCAAAGTATCTGTGTGTAAGCAAGTCACCTCAAAATCATTCCCCAAATGGAATTTAACTGTATCAAAACAGAGCAAATATAATCCTAATGTAAAATGAGGAAAACTCTGTCTGTCTGTCTGTCTGTCTGTCTGCATCCATTTTGCTCCTCAATGGTTTGGCCAATCAATCTGAAACTGCACATGGGCATTGAGCATTGGCATAGGCAGGGACTGACAAAGCTGATTTTTCCATTTTCCCAAATTTACGCTGTTTATGCACATTTTTGGTAGGACTGAATGACTTTGAAAAAATATCTAATTGCGATTATTTTGACTGATATTGCAATTGCGATATGATTTGCGAAAGGGAATGATCATTTTTACATCATTATTCTCATTCTCATTGAAAAACGTACGAAAATTATTATGGTGTGATTTTTGCGGGGATCTGTACCAAACAAAGATGTTTTCTTAAGTCTGTAGAATATGATGTGTAGGCCAGGACATCTCTGCAGGATGACAATATTTCATTTAAAATGGTATTTTGACACACATTTCACTTTTAACAAATATTGCGCCTCCTGTGATTTGAAAATTGCAGTAGGCCATATTGCGATTTCGATCAAATTTCGATTAATTGTTCAGCCCTAATTTTTGGGAAGTCTGCGCGGAGTTGTGGCGCGCGCATCCCCGGGTATGGACTAGTATCTTATAACTATGGAATTCTGGGTCCGCCATTGAAAAGCTCTCCCAGCTACGCTTGGACAGCTGGGTAAAAAAGAACATCAGACCCTTGGGTGCTGGCTACAGTGGCGAATGGGTACAAGCTTCAGTTTTAGTGGCAGCCCCCTCCCTTTTCCAGTGTCCATATGACTGTGGTCAAGGACCCAGTCCAAGCACAAATTCTTGCAAATTCTTGGCTCCAGCCTAACCTTGTAATTGATTTTTATATCGAAAGTAAACCAAATCAAGAGGAACCAATCCATTGAGCCAATCAGATTGTGTAGTCCCTACAACCTTTTAACTAGGGTGCTGTTATGCAGCCAATTTTTACCCCTCAATGATCTGTAAGTTCTTTAATGCTGCTGCGCTCGTGACATTCATCCACCACATTTTGAATGTTTCCCCTAAAGGAAGGGAAAAAAAAGACCCCACACAGGATTCGATATCACAGACAAAATACAGCATAAGTGTGGCAGAAACAACCTGTTATAATACATCTAGGCTATCCAGGACAGGTAACTTCACTCCATATTTCAAATTAAATACACCTACACCAACATATAAACAGCCGACACAACACAAACATTTCCTTGTCTGAACAATAACTGTGACCGCACCATCATAGTTGCATCGCTTTTCCAAAAAAAAAAACGCGCTGCCATTTAGAGATTCATTTTGGACAAAAATGTTATTCTTCATAATTTAATGTACATTCAAGTTTTTAAGATGAATGACAAAAAAAAGATTTACTGGGCTACATTAAATTTGTCACAAAAATAACTGAACAACTGCATGATTGAGGATAGCTGTTCGATGTGGCCTGAGACTTTAACTGTGTCTGTGCAAGAATCCATCAGCGCCTCCATTTCCTTCGGAGACTCTGAGTTTTTGGTGTCTGCAGGAATATTATGTTTTTATTATATTTTATAGAGCTACTATAGAGTCCATTTTTATTGTAATGTCTGGTTCAATGCAGCAGTTCCCTTAATCCAAGACAATTTTCTCCCATGGGAGACAATAAAGTAACCTTAACCTTAACCTTAACTGTTAAGGGCTATACAAGCATGCAGCTAGTTGTAGATTGCATGGAAATTAATTTACAAGAAACCGGACAGTTTCAAGTGAGTAGCAGAGGGTTTACACTGCGACTGAGAGTGTCAGTTTCAAATTTGTAAACCCAGCATCCACACATCATCCCTCTTCCCCTGTTATCACATTCTTATCAAACCAAATCAGGTGTCTTGTGGGCCTTTTCTGCATGGGCGTAGGCAGCAGTTGGGCCATTGAGGGGGACAGATTTGTCTAGGAGGGTCCGGGGCATGCTCCCCCAGGGGATTTTTTTTTTCCAAAAACAGCCGTACAATACTCATTTCTAGTAACTTTTAAAAAGGCTATCTGAAAATAAATAAAGACTGACTCAGGTGCTAAACAAATGACTGATCCGATGTGACTGTTGGTCACATAGGCCTGCAGCCAATCGATCTAGTTTGGCCTGTTTCTCATTAATAATAATTAGGCTATAATAATTTCCTCTTGGAATTACAGTGTTTATGTAGTTGTATTTTTCTTCCAACTAACTGCACTGATATTATGTGTTTCTAGTCATTTATTCTTTGTGGCGCACAGGTCCTTTTTAAGAGCCAAGTGTGTATTTTCTCCAAGCCGTGCTACAACACCAGCTTTAGATTGAAAAGATGTTCATTATAAAGTACATACAAAAAGCCAGCACAGCACCTGTTGGATTACAGTAGAATAATGAGCCATACAAAACAACATTTTAGACAAGATGCAAGCCATCCAGTTTTTCAAAATTATCTAACATTATTTCCCGCAGTAACCACAGTAGCCTACATAGCTAAACTGATGGTCACCAAACTTGACTGCGTCCCTTACATATTCATAGTCATGCTGGTAACTGCCAATGTAAAGTCAGCGGGAGGAGGCAGGAGGATCTGCTGGTTTGTGTCCAAAAGGATTTTTGTGCCTCCAGAACTGTTAGTTTCAAGCTCTACTGAATCTAGATACCGAACAATGTTAATAAGACTGGAGTCAGTTTAGCTGCAAAAGAACTAATCTACATTTTAAAAATCCACACAGACGAAAACATAGTGCTGTAATAGGTAGCCTACAGGAGACGGAGGCAAATAGCCGGCCCCTAGTAACACAGAGTTCTTGCTGGAACGTCATATGTAACATGGTAGCAACCTACTGAGTTATATTCCAGAGTTTCGTCGCCAGCACGTCATTTTAAACGTAGGCGGTACGTTGTCAATAGGCCTATAGGCTATTGTCTTTTTTTAACCTTTTGTTGTTGACAATCATGATATAAGAAAACGACATAACTTTTTACATACATTGTATTCCTCCTTGGCGCAATAACATACCTTTCATTAGTGCTTGTACAGCCTCTTTTTCTTTTCTCTCTCTGTCGGCACCTGACCAGTAGTACTTGCACATCCTGCAGTTTGATTACCATGAATTTCGCTACTCTTTGTGCTACTCTGATCCATCAAATCAAGTGAAGAGCCGTCACTCTGCTCACTACATAAATGTATTTAGCCTATTTGTTCTACACAATTAAAATCATTCCATTCTCGTTTTGGCCCTTGAATGCCTTCATCAGAATATGATTAGCCTATATTCTTTACAATCTGATGAAGACCTTTGCGGGCCGAAACATCAGTGGAATATATTTAGAGTAAGAGTGACACCTCTTCACTTGATCAATGCAGCTTTGTTTTGGGCTGCAAGACCCATGGATGTATTAAAGTAGGCAAGGCTGCTGTGTGCGCGGAGCGCCCCCCTCAGTCTGTACAGATCAGACACGTCACCACTTAATTGAAGCCCTATTAAAGGTACTGTTTGTAAGATTCAGAAAATGCTTGTTATTAGTGACACCTGTGGCCGTTAAGGTAACTGCAGTCAGCATCCTGTTGCTCGTGCTCGCGCATGTGCCCGCACTCCGTAGGCGCGAGCGAGCATCCTGTGTATCGGCCAAAACAGTGACCATATGAACGTGATGGACAGGCGGCATCATGTTGATAGATGAGGAAGCAGTTTTTTTTTAATTTTATTTTTTTACTTGCATTCAAATGTCAGTCACATTTGCTGATCGCCATGGCGGCACAGAGAAAAAAGTACGAGCTGAAATTCAAGCTGTCAGTTGTCAAATTTGCTGAACAAAACTCAGGAGAAGCAGCAGCAAGACATTTCTCTGTTGATCTTTTCTAAGGTAGGCTACCGTTATTTTGATACGGGGCTCTCTCTCTCTCTCTCTCTCTCTCTCTCTCTCTCTCTCTGTGCTTTAGAACGTAACCGCTGTGAAACAATCAGAAAATAACGTTTTATTTCTCTGATTCACCGGCTTTCTCGCTACTACCGCTCCCTCTCTTCATTCACTTTCTAGCTCGCTCGACCATCTCTCTCTCTCTCTCTAGCTCGCTCGACCATCTCTCTCTCTCGCTCTCTCTCTCGGGCTATTAATTGAGGTTATATGTAGGTTAAGTATGTTTTCAGTGCTGTGTTTTTGTGAGGAGGAACTGTGACTATGTGTGAACTTTGTCGGGTGATAACGTTACATTGGCTGTATTTATAACATTATAGGTCGGCGTTAGCTTGCTAGCCAGTTTTCATATGTGAAAACAGCAATAGTTTCACCGTGAGGCTCAGCAATGTCGCTATCTGCTATCTGCAATAACGCTAACTGTTAGTGAACTACACGGAATATGTAACGTTATATGTATTCATCATTTCCTGAATGACTGTAGTTCACCTTGCTGTGTCATTACAGCTTACCATTGTTTATTTCACCGTTACTGTAAATCAGCATTGTAGTTCACTGTACAAACGCCAGATCCATGCAGCGTAGCTAAGTTACAGCTAGCTGGCTAACCTTAGCATAGCTTTGTTTACAGTTAGATAACGTTATTTGGCCGCCGCTGCCGCACACGGGAGAAGTTTGCCTTCAGGGCTTTCTGCCAGAAAGCCTTTCTGACAGAAATCCACGGTTGTGGTTTAGGTAGGGGTTAGGGTTACCCTAAGGCTTTCTACCAGAAAGCCCTGAAGGCGAACTTGTCCCGTGTGCGCCGCTGCCTTGCATCGCTCTTGGCTAGTAGAAGGCAATCCTTATACACCTTTGCTTTGTAACGTTACATCATTTATTGTTGGCTAAAATCAACACTATTTGTCATAATAGCTACATAACTTAGTATCATGGATCACGTTAGCTGGTGAAGTGATTTGGCAAGCTAGCCAACTAACATATCCACTCAGAAAGTATTACGTTACGAGCAAGCAAGCTATAGAAGTAGTGAAGCTGAAGAGACGCCACGGGAGCGCGCATAACGTCACATCCGTTGGAATCTCCCGGAAAAAAACGGCCCGAGTCCTTCACATAGAATGTAGCTTTACACACTGTTACAGGCAACAGAGAAAGTCGGCTGAGGTCTCATTTTTTAAGTTATGTTACAACCCGTTCACACATTGGCAATAAAAAACGATTTATACATGTAAAAAGTTTGTAAAAGTTACATATAGGACCTTTAAGTCTATTAATTGTTGTTTGTGTTGTTTGCACTATTAAGGCCCATTCACACTTAGAGCGACAGCTACAAAGATAACTACAATCTGTAACGATACACTTGCTCAAGCACTCACACTACAACGATATCATCGGTGCAGAATGTTCAGAGAAAAAATTGAACATTTACCACCGTGCTTTTATTTTAAAGTAAATAACGACGTAGCCGAAGGATTTGGGTTTATGAATTGCAGCAAAAGCGAGAGAAGCTGGCAGAATCAATAATGTTCTTTTACAGCTCTTTCATGACATTACTGTGCTTTGTTTAGAGCTAGTGTGAGAGCTAGTGTAGTCACCTAGTGAAGCTGTTCATTTCTTTAACAGTAGGTGACTCTGAACACCACATCTACTGTGGATCAAAGAGGCTACTTGTTATCTTCCGGTCATAGCCATTAAAAAGCTAGGATAATAATGTAGCGTCCCAGGGCACAAGTTTCCCAGGGGGGACAGGTGCGGGGAGAAGCCTCCCAGCATGCCCCGGGGCATTAGCTTGTTAGTTTGTTAGTCATGTTGTTGGTGTTACATGTTATCTTCCACGTTACCTATAGTGTTGCTAGTTATTCCTTGTTCCATCTCTTGTGTTAGAGACTTTTACGTTATATTTAATTTCACACAGTGTTAAACCATGACGAAGGTTGTGTGTGTGTTTAGTGACTTGCTCTCAGGGCTGGGAGAAAGGGTTATTTAATTTTATGGTGAATACTTGCACATAAAGACATAAACATGAGTGACAGATGGTTTTCGCATGTCATTATGTTTGAATGATGATCAGAGTTAGGGTGCATTTGCCCTCGGCAGATCAGATTAGCCAAGACGTGACGCAATTTTCTTAGTTAGCAAGATAACTAGCAAATTCTCTAGTTAGTAAGCAAGTATATCTGAGTCAGTCCCAAGAGCTCTTCTGATCCCGACCAGTTTCTTTTCAACATTTTTAGAGACAATGTGTCTATTGGGCGCCGAATGTAAACAACATATTACAATTTTCTAGCTGATATATTTTGAATATTTAGCTCACTTTCCTCACATTTAGCTCATTTTCCTCATATTTAAGACAGAAATTCATGTAAAACAACATGTTACATGTAAATGTTAACAATATGTTTATATGTAGAATAATAAATGTTAAATCTAAATGTTAAATGTTAAATCTAAATATTAAATCTAAATGTAAATAGATTTAATAATGTTAAATGTTAAATCTAAAAATACATCTAAATGTTAAATCTAAAAATACATCTAAATGTTAAATCTAAAAATACATCTAAATGTTAAATCTAAATGGGGCGCCGAATGTAAATCTAAATGTTTAGAAAATATGCAAATTGCCCACGCCCCTTGCAGTAGGAGCAGAAGTTAGCTCCCGATTCGCGGGTAGTGATGTGCGACCGGGAACGAGTCGATTCTTTCGAACATAGTTTTTTTTTTTTTTATGACAAACTGGGAATACTTTGTTGCCACTGGTACTGTGACATGTTTATTGATCTAAAACAATGTATTTGTAATTTGTAATCTATTCAGTGGTATGCCATATAGACTGAATCAAGAAATATAGGATTCAGTCCCCCAAATAGATTTGCATTTAAACACTTAGAAAAATAACGGCTAAGACTCGGGTCTCAATTAGCAAGCTGGCTTTTCAGCTGTCCACTAGACCATGAAAACGACTGGGCCAGACTCAAAACAGCATAGTCTATGTCCTATTTAGTATATAACGTTTTGGGTGGCCCGGGATGATTTAACCCGCGTAAAGCTGGCCTGAAAAAGGCCGTAGAGCCATATTTGAGATCGGTTTTGAGTGTGAAAATCCATTTGGGCCAGGCTGAATGCTATACTGGGCGACACATTACGTGAGGTGGTTAATATGTGTGAACATTGATATGGGTGTCCCAAAGTGAATAAGGGCTCTAAATCATGCTGTGAACTTGCTAATTGAGACCCGAGTCTTAGAAGGGGCTGGACTAAGGCATGTTTAAATGAGGAGGGAACCAAACCAGAGACTATGGAGTTATTTATAATGGAGAGGATGGTGGGACCAACTGTTTCAAGTACCTCCTTTAGGAGAGATGTGGGAATAGTGTCTAATTGGCAGGACGAGGATTTCATTTGAGATATGGTTTGGGTGAGAGCTGATAGAGTAGTGGGTTCAAACTGACTAAGTGAATCTGGAATCTGGAATGTTAGGTGAAATTGAAACGTCAAGGGGGGTTGATGTGATCTGGAGCCTAATATTCTCTACTTTGTTAAGGAAGAATTGCAATTTGAAATTCTTCACATTTTTCAGGGGATGGTTCTATATGGAGAATAGGAGGGGGGGGAAATAACTGAATTAATCACTTTAAACAGGGTCCTGGAGTTGTTACTGTTATTGGTGATGATGTCGGAGTAATAACTAAATTTAGTGTTTTTAACAGCCTGCTGGTATTTCACCACGCGTTGCTTTAAACAAATGAGGGAAGCATGCAATTTATTCGCCTTCCATTTACGCTCCGCTCTTCTGCACTGTCTCTTGATGGATCGGGTATGCTGTGCATTATGTTTAGGCATTCTAATTTTGAAGGGTGCGATGGAGTCCAGGATTATGGAAGAGGATTAGGGCATGAAAAATTTATTTGAGATCTGAGATTAAAGTCAGAATTCTGAGAATAAAGTCAGAATTGTGAGTTTAATGTCAGAATTCTGAGATTAACGTTCTGACTTTAATCTAAGAATTCTGACTTTTTTCTCAGAATTCTGACTTTATTCTTGACTTTAATCTCAGAATTCTGACATTAAACTCAGAATTCTGACTTTTTTCTCAGAATTCTGACTCAAATAAATTTTTCACATGTGGCCCTAATCCTCTAACGTACAGGATAGACAGGCATTTACTGTTAAAATTGCTGATCATGTCATCAGTGTTAAGATACTGCTCAGAGGGACAAGGATGAGAAGAGGCTACAAAGGCATCACGAAAAGCACTAGCAGAGTCAGAGTTAAAAACACGGGATCTAATAGGAACAGAGGACTTAAGGATAGGACGGGGAAGTGGAGCATTAAAAACCACAGCTTTGTGGTCAGACACACAAACATCAATTAATTCCAAGTTATGGAGAGCTAGACCCAGCGAAAGCACTAAATCAAGTGTGTGACCCTTACAGTGACTGGCCCCATTCACAAACTGTCTAAAATCAAACGACTCAATAAGACTCATAAAATCAGCAGAGAGAGAGTGGGAGGGGCCGCAAACATCAATGTTGAAGTCTCCGAGTAAAATAATGTTATCAAAGCGCTGGGTGATGAGAGACAGGAGTTCTGAAAATTCAGCAATAAAACCACAGTTCTGTTTTGGGGGTCTATAAATTAAAACACAAAGTACTGGTCCTTACTGTTAATTAAAAAACTAGAAACTTCAAAAGTGATAAAATTTCTGAACGAGATGGGAGAACATTTATGATCATTCTCATAAAAGATGGTAAACCCACCGCCCCTCCTCGCTGGTCTGGGCAGGTTAAAATAGGAGAAATTAGGGGGAGTGGTTTCCATGAGAGGAACATTGTCCTCCAGGCTTAGCCAGGACTCGGTGATCCTAAAAAAATTCTATGTTATGTGACATGATAAAATCTTGACAGATAAAAGACTTGTTAGACAGAGACCTGACATTTAAAAGACACATTTTAACAGAGGAAGTGACAGGTGGAGTGGCAGAGGAGAGGGACATACTGGGACAGAGAAGGGGTAGGATAGGAGTTCTATTACGGATGTAGGCATGGAAAGGTAACTGTTATGTCCTATCCTCCCGGACGGTCAGATGTACGGAGCCCGGGAGTGGCCATCGAGAGAAAAATACTTTATGTCGTGGCCACGATTTACTGTAACGTATGCCCGATATGCAATTCGAGCTCTCGTTTTCTTTTTCCGTGCGCACGAGATAGAATTTGTTCCTTCGATCTGGTTAAAATGAGCCTTCGTTTTGGTTTATTCTCACGCACGAGATACAATTCGTTCCCTTGATTTCCTTTTTACGTGCGCAGGAATTGCCAAAACGTGTCCTCGAAATAGTGATATGGTGTTCTCGATATAATACATGCGTTCTTCTCGAGCTTATAAAGAGTCAGTGCTCATATTGGTGATTATCTTTAAATGTGGCGCTGTCCTGGGTGACCTGACTGTTTACATGGCCTGAAGGTTAAGTGGCTAAATATGTTGCAATATTTTCAGTGTAAACAGACAATGGATATTAACATACCAAATCCTTACTAGGCCTATCTGCAATACTGCAATTGTATCTCGTGCGCACGAATGAACCAAAACGTGCGCACGTTACAGTAAATCGTGGACTCGATATAACTTTTTTTCTCTCCCAATGGCCACTTCCGGGCTCCGTACAAATGTTTTGCAAGTGGATGATGATATTTGAGGTAAGTACCCTTGTTCCCTTGTGATTAAGGTGGAGATTGTCTGTCTTGTATAAATCCCTCCTGGTCCAGAAATAGTCAAAATTGCTGATAAAACCTACGCACATGCACAAGCCTCATACTCCGCCCCCTTAACTCCCACAATTAGCCATAAATAGTTAATGAAACACCCTTCATGAATATTGATATGTAAATATAAATGTGCTTGTCACTCCATTCTCCAACTCGGAAGAAGACTAAAAAGAGAAATTTCTCCAGGGGCCTCAGTTCAGGTATCACAACCAAAAAAAGTCTGTTGAGTGGCAACACGTCACAGCAGCAGGTCGTGCTGCCGGCTACGAGAGCTGGACCCATTATGAAAAATGAAAATAAAAAATAAATGGTCCGATATAAAGGTTGATGCCAGTAAGTGCATTGCTGCATCATCATGTGTCAGTGCCACTGGCGGGGGCAACGGGACACTGGAGCCCTCTTCCCTTGATGGATGTCTCACCTTGATAATAGGGGAAACCCCAATTAGTGGCATTATGCCAGAAAAAGAGGGTGACACCCACATGGCATTAGAGGAATATGATACTGTACTATTGCCATGGTAGGTCCAGTATGGGTAAAGCACAGTACAGATACTGTAAAATAGGCATAGTAGACAGAGTATGGTGGCTAGTCTGTATTAATGAGACTGACTGTGAGGAGCAGCGGAAGAGTCTGAGGGTCTTAAGGCTCTGGTAGTATTTGCTGTATGAAGGAGGGGGGTCCTTCTCTCTGTAGTCCAAATCACTAAGACCCTCTGGACTGAAAGCCGTAGAGTCACTCTTCCATCTGGCACCGTCCTCTGTCCTGTGCTGAGAAAGAGAGAAAGAGAAGGAATAAACGAGAGAGAGAGAGAGAGAGAGAGAGAAAATGAAAGAGGCAAAACACAGAGAATGTGAGAAACGGGTAGCGTTCAGTATTAAACCTTTCTTCTTGTCAATATTCCTGCGCCAGAGCCACAAAAACAAGATCAAGGACCCCAGCAAGAAAAACACCGGAAGCAGGAGAAACAATAGGAGAGGAAAAGATCTGAGGCAGTGAAAGCAACATGAAAAGAGGACAGGATTGTGCTGGTGGAGACTGTTGTTTGTCCTGTACTCACAAAAGAGATCCCCTGAATACCGTTCTTCTCCTCCAATGAAGAGCTTGTCTTCATTTTGTCTTGTGCCCAGGGCAGAAACCCTTTTCATCCACAGGCCACTTTCACTATTTTGCCAGACAAATTAGACTATTAGGATAGAACAGGACTCTCTGAATGATGGTTTGTTACCTACAGTATAGAGTAGACTAACCTACCAGCCACTTTCACTATTTTACCCGCAAACTAGCTGTATAGAATAGGACAGGTAATCATTGGTTACCTGTAGGTTACCAGATACAGACACTTAACAATATATAGCTGGTGGCTGGTGGACATTTCCCAGCCTGTTTGTAACATATAAAAGACATGACTTCATTGATGCTTCATCCAACTACAACACTTACCACCAACTGTAAAGCAAACTAACCACAAACTTTGACCTTATTTTAGTTGTCCTGTCTAGAACTTTCCATTCTGTATCTCACACTACAAAAGTGAGCTAAACTAAACTACATTAAAATAAATTAAAATGATCTAAAACTAAACAAATCTAAAGTAAAACTAAAGTAAATTTAACTAAACTGACATAACTGGAGTACACTAAACATAAAGTGACATAATTGAGCTCAATGAAACTAAAGTGACATAACTGAGCTAAACTAAACGGAACTACATTAAAATAAACTAAACTGATCTAAATGAAACTTAAGTTAAATTAAACTAAACTAGACTCTTTTGTTCTAATGTAGGTAGATGAAACAGAACAGTACCTCTGTGTGTCGGAGAGGAGAAGCTGTACTGCAGGCTGTTCAATCCAAATGCTGGTACTGGAGCAATGTGCTGCTCTCTCTTACGTCACTGACTTTACAGGGTTCAAAGGTTGACCAGCCCAGAGATACAGCCTGTTTTTGATGTCCAAGTAAGAGAACTCAAAGCCAGGGGGCCTTCTGGGCCCCTGGTCCATCATGTAAAGTTAATTTTAACATATACTGTAAATAATAATAATCATAATAATAATAATAATAACTTCATTTATAGCACTTTTCTAAACAAAGTTACACGTTTACATAAAATGAGAGACAAGAAGAGTAACAATTACAATAAAACAATGGAGAAGCAAAGCAAAAATATACAGAATAAAACAAGCAAATAATAGTTCAAACCAATAAAACCATAATAACAAATAGAACCATAAAAATAAAGATAAAGCACAGGCAAAGGGAGAAGATAAAAGAAAAAATCAATAAAACTATGAGAAGGCCTTAAAAGTGCCTGCTTGCCTGAGATGCTCGGGCAAGCAAAAGACTTGGAGACTCCTGCCTGAAGATGGCAGGCTGTGTTGTGGCCCATGAGGGACCCGCATATCTAAAATGTAGCTAGGAGCCTGACCCCGTAAAGCCTTAAATATTAAAGATGCTGGGTCCCTCAGTGCAGCCTAAACCGTTATAAGCATTCTTTCCTGCCTACGTCCATCAAGTCTCTCAATGCCAACAGGTAGGACAGGTTGTTGGCCATAGGGGTTGTGCATGGAGATGTGCAATATAAGGTAAGCAATCTGGTTCTGTCACTTGTGTGTGTGTGTGTGTGTGTGTGTTTTCCTTTCTTATTGCGATGCCATGTTGCATTTGTACTGTGCACTGTTTGTACTGTGTGTTTGTACAGCATGGAGTCCAAATTGGAGTACAAATTTCCCTAAGGGGACAATAAAAGTACATCTTATCTATCTTATCTTATCTTATCTTAAATGTTGTCAGTAAAATCTTAAAATCAATTCTAAAACTCACAGGCAGCCAATGGAGAGAAGTGAGGATGGGTGAAATATGCTCCCATTCTCCTGGAATTAGTCAAGAGCCTAGCAGCAGCGTTTTGAATGAATTGGAGGCAGGAGATTGTCTTCTGGTTCAGCCCTGAATACAGAGAATTACAATTGTCCAAACGAGATTAAATAAAAGCATGAATTACTTTTTCGAGATCAACAGTGGTTGAAATTGAAGTTGGAAGAAGCATGTCTGAACAACCTTAAAGGATAAGGCTGGTGTTTTTTTTTAATGTTGTTGATTTTGTTATTTTCATTGGATTTGTAGAAATGCATTAAAAAACACTGACACTGACACTGTCAAATGAAAGGTTGGAATCAAAGATAACACCCAAATTCTGGGCAGTGTCCTTGATGTTAGAGGACAGACAGACAAGTTTTGAGTGGAAGGGAATGATAGAGCAAGGGGGGGGGGGGGGATAACACAGCTTGTTTTCTTGAGATAACGGGTTAATTTATCTCGTTATCTCGAGAAAACAAAAGGCCGATTTCTCGAGATAACGAGATAATTATGGAGAACTCGAAAATGAGAGTCTGGTTCATTTGATCACACCTGATTTCAGCCTTCAAGATCACTGTCATGACTGTCAGGGAGGATTCATAACTGAACAGGAAGTCAAGGCATAAATGTGTAGTTTTGTTTGCTGCAGATTTTCAGCTTAAATCAGTTGCTACAGTTGTCAAGACGCCATCTGTGCATGCTGGCATGGCACTCCTGATCTCTGATAAACATTATAAGTAATAAGAGTAAACAACATTTTGTTTTCTCGTGATAACAAAGCTTGTTTTCTCGAGATCACAAGATAATTAACTCGTGATCTCGAGATAATGGCATTAAAAAAAAAAAATTGCAAGCAGGGCCGTTCTCGGCTTCCGTACATTAAGTAAATCAATTGAGTAGAAACAATTCTTTTTTGCTATAATCTTGGATAAAAAAAGATAGTTTCAAAATAGGCCTAAAATTGTTTAAAACAAGTGGATCAAGGGAGAGCTTCTTCAGTTGAGGGTTGGACTATTGCAAATGTGAAACGCCAGTAGACAGAGACAGGTTTCACACTGAAACATGGTGTATGCACAAAACTTGAAATTTTCAGATCTATAAAACCTTTACCACGGTGAGAGATGCGAGAGAGACACCAACGCAGCTGTATAAAGGGTTTTTATGCAAATTGCAAAAAGTGCCGTATCTATTTCCTAAGTGGCTTTTTTAGAATTTATTTATCATATTCTGGAAAAGGTGACTATCATGGCCATAGTTGTCGGTTTCGTTCAGTCTCTCAAATGTACAAGCCACGACTGGGGAGAACCGCACAGGGAAGCTGAACGCTGCAACAAGCGATTTTCCGACCACTTGAGGGCGACAGAAACCGCAACACATTTGTAAATAAAGCACAGCAAAGCCACTGGACTACAGAGACCCCGAAGTGGAGAACCAGAACTGATCAGAAAGTCAGTGAATTAATCCAGCACAACGATAAAACACAACCAGTTAAGATGAAATAAAAATGAATAAGATAAGTTACGTTTTTCTTTTTTTTAAAAATACTTTTTATTGAGTTTTAAACAAGGAACAGCACATCACACAAAACAGTGCACAATAACCCCCCACCCCAGACAGCTATACAAACACATCCAACAAAAACACATAGACATAGTTACACAAGATAAATTAATAATAAATAAAATAATAATAATAATAATTGTTATTAATAATAACAATAACAGTAATAATAATAATAATTAAAACTGCAAGCAGTGATGAGCGGGCCCTCGCCTCCGTGTGCAAGTCGGGGTGTGCTGCAGCCGCGGGACATGTAGATGTCCTCAGGCCTGGACTCTCGTCCAGCATGTGAAATCCGGTGCAGATCGGACAACGTACGCTCAAGTTCACACAACTTCCTGTCGCCAGTAGGTGGCGCTATGACTATGACTCCTAATCGGCCTGTAGATGTCCTCAGACCTGGACTCTGGTCCAGCACGTGAAATCCGGTGCAGATCGGACAATGTACGCTCAAGTTCTCACAACTTCCTGTCGCCAGTAGGTGGCGCTATGACTATAACTGAATATCGACCTGTAGATGTATTCAGGCCTGGACTCTAGTCAAACGTGTCAAATTTGGGCCAGATGTGACCATGCACAGTCGCGTTACAACCCACTTCCTGTTTCGTGTCACCAGTAGGTGGCGCAATGACTATTGCTCCTAATCGGCCTGTAGATGTCCTCAGGCCTGGAGTCTTGTCCAGTATGTGAAATCTGGTGCTGATCGGACGACGTAAACTCAAGTTAACGCAGCTTCCTGTTTCATGGCGAAACATCGAAATTCGACGCCACGCCACGCCCACGCTGTGTGACGAAAACTCAAGCTTTTGATAACTTTTCATCGTCAAACTCTTTTATACACGCTGACCGAGTTTGACGTGGATCCGATCAACCGCCTAGGAGGAGTTCGTTAAAGTACGACCCCTGCAAACGCCCAAAAACGCACCAAAATGTCGCAATCAATTCAAAATGGCCGACTTCCTGTCGGGTTTAGCCGCATGGTACCTACGGACTTTTTTGTAAGTCTGGACATGATACACGTGCCTACCAAGTTTCGTACGTCTAGGACAAACGTACGGCCGTGAGTATTTTTTTGAAATTTTGTAGGGGGCGCTATCGAGCCGTTTTGCCACACCCATGTGCGAGACCCATAAAATATAAAATTTTTCGCCACTTCTGACGTGTGTGCAAAGTTTCGCAACTTTTCGTGCATGTTTAGGCCCTCAAAAGTGCGATTTTTTTGTCCGGCTAATAATAATAATAATAATTCCTTCAGTTTCAATAGGGCTTCGCACGAAGTCGTGCTCGGGCCCTAATAAATGTAGCGATACCAGTGAGACCTTTGGAGAAAGCCCCAACCTCTCTGTTGCTTTCTCGAATCAACACAACATGGCCTATCACAACAAATGGCCATAAAGGTGTCTGGTTGATACAAACCACAACTTCAAAAGTGGTATCTGCCAGCAGGAGATGTCCCCCTAAAGCTTTTGGGGAATTGACGGCAAGATACTGCGAGGAGGTTTGCAACTTTCTCACACATTCCAGAGTTAACGACCTTTGTCTTCCAGCCATCGGGAGAAGAAGGACCCAAGGACTCAGGAGCCCCAATAAACAATACATCCACACATTCATACCTTCCACACCTATGAATATAGGGAATCATCCTCCTTTCTTCATTAGAGTACCAGACGGTTCTGATTGATCAAAAGGGACAGTCACCATTGGGTGAGAACGGGTATACATACCAATGTGTCAATACGAAGGAACAACAGACTGCTGTTGACACTTATCAGAGTCTCATCACTCTCTCTGGAACAGGACTGTCATAAATCTTTTCCTCTCTCTGCTCTCTCCTCTGAACTTACTCTCAACCCTATACTTCTTAAAATGTTTTTCTATAAGTGTATCATGTATCTTGAAGTATGGGCTAAATGTGCCAACTATATATGTTGAAGCTGTTTAATTCGTGGTGAATTGTATGCACCCACAATGTTAACTATTGTAGTTAAGGAAATGATTACAATTATTTTACTCTCCCTTTCTTTTTGCTTGGTACCACACTGCCACCTTGTGGTCATTTATAACTAGGACAGGTCAATATAATGTTGACCAAGCTTAATGGTATTAAATGGTTAAATTGTTTTTCACATTAGTCACATAGTTAGAAACACAAGTTACATATATGAGTTAACTTGGTAAAGACTGTCTAGTTATAGATTAGGCCATGACGGTTTATTTGAGGTCCTTATATTGATATGCTAGCCATATAAATTTGAATGTAAGTTCCCAGGTTTTTATTATTTTGATCAATTGACAGCAGTAATTGGTGGAGATGTAAAATACCTGCGTATTACTTTAGGAAGAAATCTTAATTAAGATCACTTTGTAAGGGATCTCAAAATAAAATAGACTAGAGGAAAAATTCCTCTTACATCCATTTCCCCCCTCTCCCTATTCGGGGTGGAACCTTCTCAAACAAAGAAATTAATTAGTAAACAAGGCGTAACAGAAAAAGAGCGCGAAGCGTGATTTGCATGGCGAACCACGCCTGGAAATTCAAAGATCTATAAAACTCTCTTATCTGGCCTTGTTCGCAGTTCAACGTTCAGTGTTCAACGTTCGTTCAAGATTCCGCCCTCACCAAGAAACCTGCTGAAACCAAGATCAACAGTTTTAGCTGCAATTCGCCTTTAGTGAAACTTTAGAGTTTGAGCCTGGAGTTAGAGACGTCTTCTCCAGATGAACTTAAGAATCGCTTGCAAGAAGTTTGAACCTCGCGTCTAATAGTCAAGAAGTTATCAACGCCCGGCCAAGCGAAGATTGCTTTCAAAGCTATTTAGGAACGAGATTATTTAGACTTTACAACAGTTAGAAGAGCTAGAAACTTCAAGTGTTCTACATCCCCGGGCCTGACGACTACAGCTGTGAGCCGGTAGCGCTGCTCGCCCCGACGTGACGATAGTACCAGAGACCAGCTGTTCCATCCAGCGTCTGCTTTTTTTACTGCTGCCAATTCTTATTCCCACATTTCATTATCATTTTCCTTTCATCCTTATTCTGTTTCATTACATTCCATGTCTATTTTAGTCTATAGTTTCCGTATTTCATTCTGGTGATCAATATCAGTGACTTATATCGCTTATTTCATTGAATATGGTTATACTTGGATCGTTATACTTGGATCGTTAAATAAATATTCCCATCTATTGCAGAGAAGTGGTCATGTGTTTCCTTACCTGCAGAGAAAAGCAATCCCTGAACTGGAAAGATCTCGTGATCTTTAGATTGATGACTGATTAGTATGAGTAAAGGTCCTTCATTTACGAAGGTGGTGCCCCTACGAGTGTAATTTGATCTCTTGATCAGAATATTAATATTTATATGCCTTTACCAAATTATAAGTTCGATATTTTCGACTCAACACGCTACATAAATAAAAAAATAAAAAAATAAAATTAAAGAATTAAACCTAAATAGGCATCAAAGAAGTATGTTAATTAATCATATGAAATTAAGTAAAATATTGTTTCCAGTCCACTGTATGAATATGTAAGTTTAGGGTAACCAGTCATCAGAAGCCGTATCATGTTGTGTGTCCCATAATTGGGGTTTAAAATAAGTTAAGTTTAAGCAGTGACTTGGATAGATATCCAAGTTAAAACAACACTTAAATCAGCTCTGTTAGGCGACATTTATTATGTAATTCCTACATGTATAGTTAGCCGAAATAAAAACAGGTTCAGAAGCTGAGATAATGCATGAGCAAGATGACAAGCTTTTATCTAGTATACGTTAATGAATAGCGCTAGTTTGCTGACACAATGCAAGCGACAAATCATGTTACTGCTTAGAGGTATTTAATCTGTGGAAAATCTTGTTTTCATAATCTGCCGTTGTAGCTTGTTGATCAGGGTGGAGGGGTGGTGGTGGGAGCTGGTCTTCTTCTTCTTTAAATCAATCTGTACATCAGAGACTGTAAGTCATGGAGTGTGGCAGATCAATTTGGTCCCGGTCCACAGCGCCACCATCAGGCCGCCCTGATTTATTTCTCCGACAGTTGCCTTACTCTCCACCAAATTTTACACACTTGATATTTCAACTGCCTACATCATCTTTGTGTCAAAGAAGTTTGGTAGATGCTGCTGTTTGCCCATGACACCGGTCACAAAATAAGTTGACGGTGAAGATAAGATAACTCCTTAACACCTAAATATTTGAGCAACCAAACTTCATATAAATGTTTGTCATGGCCGAAAAGTGTGACAGATCACCTTTGATTGTGCTCTTACTTTAAGGCCAAAAATTGGCAATTTTTCAAGTGGCAACATGTCAGGCACCATTTCACCTGCAGTTGCAGGACTTACCGAAATGTTCTATTTTTGAGATGTAGAACAACCAAAATGATGAATCAAGTTTATATTCTCACTATCAAATCATCTGCCCCATGGGCTTGGACCCCACTAATGGCAGCTTGCGGCTATATTTTCATTTATTCTGGTATTGGACATCTAATATAAAAAAATAAGCTATGGAAATACTGTATATCTCCAGATTCATAAATGACAATGACATTTGTAGTGATTTCTCTCTTTTGTTCTAAAATGCTTTGTCCTACCTCTTTGTCTAGAACAGTAGATGTAAAAAACCCCCAATATTTTCTAATATATTGCTCTTGTTATTATACTGGCTACATTTTGTACCTAAATTTAAAGTAATTATATAATCAAGATTCCTCCATGTTCTTCTAAGGAGTCACTAAAGTCGTCATTAAACAAAAGACAGTATTTTCACCTCTGTGTCAGAGGTTGAATTCAGTGACATTACAGCAATGTCCTTGTTGCTGACTGTCAAACATTGACAGAGTAATATCCCCCAGAGAGAGACTGGGTGACAGCTTAAGATGCTTTACACCAGGGATGAGCAACTGTGTGCCAAGTAGGGCCAAGAGTTCCAAACAATGATTATAGCAGGTGGTTTCAATGATTAACACACCTTCAGCTAGAGAGGAGGAACTGATCAGCGAAATCAGCTGCTGTAGTCTTTGGTTGGAATGAAAACCTGCAGGCTCTTGGCCCTACTTGACACACAGTTGCCCATGCCTGCTTTACAACAGAGTAAGAACACTCCTTCAACTCATATGACTGGTTATAGGAGTTGTAATTGGTTGGTGTGGTGGTGAGTCCATTAAACTAAAATAGGATGTTCTGTGCTCATCCAAGTCAAGTCAAGTCAAATTTGTTTATACAGCACATTTCATACACAGGGCAACACAATGTGCTTTACATAAAAAGACAATACAGTATGCATATGCAATATGCATCAACAAGTGTTAGTGCAGTTATAATAATAATAATAATAATAAACTTTATTTGTATAGCACCTTTCATACAAGAAATGCAGCTCAAAGTGCTTTACAACAAAGAAATTACATACATGAAAATAGACATAGAATGAGCATAACATAAGATGGAAAATAAAACCCACTGAATAATAATAAAAATAAAGTTAAGAAATAGAGTACATAGAATAATTAAGTAAAACACAACATTTTAAAAGAAGTGCAGCAGTGCATAAGTGCGAAGGAAAGTGTAAAAAATAAATAAATAAATAAAAAAAATAAAAAAAGTTTAAGGCCTGTATCAGGAAAGTCGTAGCTAGTTAAAGGCTAAAGGGAAGAGATAAGTTTTTAGCTTTCTTTTACACAAGAATCCAGTTCGCTTGTCTTCATTGGGTGAATCTGTGTGGTGGGAATATGCGTGGTTTCCTATAAAAGGGAACACAGAGATAAATGGAAGTATACAGAGATTAATGCTGGACAACCCAGGGAAAAGCTAACAAGTGACCATGTCATTACCGGTTCCAGCCACATGATGGCAGTATATGCCTTTCAATTGCATGCAGGGTACAACTAGCAGAGACCAGAGAAAGAGAACAGCATCTACTGTAACCTAATCTTAAGGTGGATTTTGTCCTTGTTCTACTCAGCAATCAGAAGTAAATATGATTCAGACTAAAATATTGTAAATATTAAAGTATTAACATTAACTAGGTTAGGTACATTTTTGTGTGTGTCCCTCTCCTTCTCTCTTTCTTCTTCTACCTTCATTCCCTTTAAAGCTCTCCCTTCTAAGTTCATCCTCCTTTCCCATATCGCCCCTCTTTCTCTCTCTCACTCTCTCTCTCCCTCCTTTACCCTCCCACTGTCTTTTACCCCCCCCCCCCCCCCCCCCCCCATTGAAGTCAATTCAATTCAATTCAGTTCACTGACCTTTATTGGCATGAGACAAAATTCAGTATATAATACCATAGCTTTGATAGTAATCAATAATGATAACATTAATAAAGATGATAAAATAGTCTGATAAAATCACAAGAAACAATTAGAATAACATAATAATATTAATAATGGTAATAATAACAATATATATACGCATATAAATTAAGTGTAGAAGAGTATACCAGAGTATAGTAGAATAGAAAATACAGTGAAAGATATCAAGTAAAAGAAAATGTAGTATGGAATATGCTGATACATAATATCCATATGTGTTGAAAGGAGATGTTTCAATTGCTCTTTGGCTTCAACTGCATTGACCCTGTGTTTGTGTATTTGACATCAGCGAAGCAAGTGATAAAATTTTGAACACAAAGGCTTGGGAGATATCCAAAATTTAATATTGCAATATGCAAGATTATCACGGGGGGGGGGGGTAATTTAATTTTTTATTTAATTTCTTCAAAATTACAGCACAAATTATTAATTAATTTGATCTAACTATGCAAGCAAAAACAATCGCCATTTGGTGTAATTTGACAATACTTGATACCGCGGAAATTATCGCGATATTCGATATTATCAAATATCGACCCACCTAGAGCACAATCAGTCATCATGATGGCAAAAACTAATACCCAGGTTGAAAACAACCGGAATTATCCTTTAACTCTGTCCTATTGCAGGACTAGGAACTTGCCCATGTCCCACACCTATTGATGATTGAGTTGCCCTTGCCTGCAGTGTCTGTAGACAGGTCTTCTCTATTCCCAAAGCAGAGCCAATCAGTCTGACCCAGATTTGTTTCCCTTTTAAACTAGACAGACAGACTAGACTGTAGCAGCTCAGTGTGGGTGATACAGTGTAAATGATAGAAGTCAAACAGCAGCAGGGCTAATCATTTACATTCTCCTATCATTCCTCGCTACTCTCAGTACATGATCATGTCCATCTGTGGTGCACAGCATAATTAAACTCAAACACAATATAGTTTTTATAAAAATTTATAATGAGAGCAAAATCTAACATCAATAGAATACACTATAGTTCAAGAAAAAGCAAACTTAAGAAAAGTACATTTTCAAATTTAAATATTTTTTTAAAGGAGGACAAGAAGTTGGCAGGTCAGACCGAGATGCTGCAGTCCCGGCATAGTATTGTTTTTTAAGATTATCTTTGTGGCATCTCTGCTTTACTGGACAGCACAGTTGGCAGAGAGACAGAGGGGGAAGACATGTGACAAAGGTGCCAGGCCAGACTTGATCCCAGGAAGTTGTGGTCACATGGTCCGCGCCTTAGACCACCGAGCCACCAGGATGGCTGCTGTAAGCTTGATGTCCATGCGATTGTACAGGATCACACTGTATGACCCCGGTCTGTCTGTGTTCATTAGCTGTGCTTTTCATCTCTACAGACAGCGCCCTGCCTTGTGGTCTCCTTCTGAGCCAACAGGGCTGTGATGATATCACTGAGATCTCTACACTCTCTCTGAATCCCTGAAAAACCTCTGTCATCACATGTTTATGGCATGTTCTTGGTATTGGTCTAGATGTAAGCACTCAGTTTCAGTCTCAGTGGTATGTCTGCATTTACAGTACAAATGATTTCACGAGACAAGCTCATACAGTAAAACCCATTGGCTTAGTTGTAGTAATTAGAATAATATGGCTGTCAGCAGGACTCCCAGGGAAAGCTGTGATCAGCAGCGACATGTACTGTTGACTCCTAATGCTTTTTGATGCTTTGGGTATCAGAGGAGCACATTATAAATAATGAAAAAGAATAATGTATATATAAATATGCATGTGAATAAAATGTGACTGCTTTATTGATGATGATAATAATAATAATAATAATAATAATAGAGAGTGAAGCTATGTCACCAGAAATACACTGGAGATTATGGGTAAAAGAACATGGCCAATATTGCCATCTGCCGGACCCAGGGAGTAAAGGTATTATTCTAATTATTTGGTTATATATATATACATATATACACTAGTTATAGTTGGAACACCAGTTTTCCATGTATTTCCAATTATTGCTGACATGACAGCAACATTTGATTCACAAATTATTATTTGATAATAATATGATCAATAGTTAATTATGATTCATTGTCATGCTAATCAAAAAACCGAGCCATAATCTAAAAGTTGCACATGAATACAAAGTCACAAAACAGTGTAGATGATCAGATTAAGAACTGGGGCTGCAGATTTTGCTTAAAAAACAAGTGACAGCTCTTTTTTGTTTCATGGAAAACTGGTGGTCCAATTATTTTGTCCAGTGTGTGTATATACATACATAGATATAGTGTATATACATATATACATACATATATCCATATACATTTACATATATATATATATATATGTACACATACATATACATAGGCTATATATACTGTATATGTGTATGTATACATACATACATACATACATACATATATATATATATATATATATATATATATATATGTATGTACTGTTGGTACTGGTGAGCCTACTGGTAAAACCATTATATATACAATGAGCATTATATATATAAACATCGAACAAAAAGTTCGGAACTTTGTGTTTGGTAGATTATTTCTCTGTTGTAACAATGCTTCTTGGCAATACATTTTATACCGTTGGAAAGCCTGTTTATTTCCCTTTTAAATGGAGCCTCATTTGTAAGGAACATGCATTTGTGGGATGAGCAGCACAGCTGAGTATGTGGGTTGCGCTCATGTAAAATTTGCCAAATCTTCTCTGCCAGTGCCAAACAGCTTATTCTGCTGTTGCTATTGACTCTTGTTTTGAGCTTCCGGTACCCCCAGGTGCTGACAATCAGGTACCTGATTGGCACCTGCACTGGAACCTGAACATGTGGAGGAACGTTATGTTCAGCGATGAGTCCAGATTCTGCCTACGGAAGGTGGATCGTAGGGTCAAAGTGTGGAGAAGACGGGGAGAACGCTATGCTGATCGCTGCACCGATAGAGTAACACCTTTTGGTGGAGGCAGTGTGATGGTGTGGGGCGGCATCTCCATCACTGGAAAAACGAGGCTTGTCATCATTGGAGGCGATCTCAATGCAGAGAGATATCGAGATGAGATTCCGCAACCGGTGGCGATCCCATATCTCCACAGTCTGGGACCGAACTCCATCCTCCAAGATGACAACGCTCGCCTCCACAGAGCGGGGTTTATCAGAGACTACCTCCAGAATTTGGGAGTAGAGAGAATGGAACGGCCTGCCAACAGTCCTGACCTCAACCCAATTGAACACTTATGGGATCAGCTTGGGCGTGCTGTTCGTGCTAGAGTGACCGACACAACCGCGTTGGCTGACTTGCGACAAATCCTGGTTGAGGAGTGGAATGCCATCCCACAGCAGTGTGTGACCAGGCTGGTGACCAGCATGAGGAGGAGGTGCCAGGCTGTTGTGGCTGTGTATGGTTCTTCCACACGCTACTGAGGCTCCTGACTGTTTGTTAAATGAATAAATTGTAAAATTGCCAATATGTCTTGTTTCTTCCTTGTTACTGATAGACTTCAATCATCCAATCCACCAAACAACACCAAACAAGAGTCAATAGCAACAGCAGAATAAGCTGTTTGGCATTGGCAGAGAAGATTTGGCAAATTTTACATGAGCGCAACCCACATACTCAGCTGTGCTGCTCATCCCACAAATGCATGTTCCTTACAAATGAGGCAGCATTTAAAAGGGAAATAAACAGGCTTTCCAACGGTATAAAATGTATTGCCAAGAAGCATTGTTACAACAGAGAAATAATCTACCAAACAAAGTTCCGAACTTTTTGTGCGATGTTTATATATACATATGTACACGTTACATATATTATTTGTGTTTTGTGTACGTGTATATATCAGTCCCTCCAGGATTTCACGATTGCAATAATTAATGCAAATTCAACCAATCCACGCAAAATTTGCGAGAGCTTGCAATTTTGTCCAATCACTGTCATGGTCAAGTCAAACTACACATCACCAAACTTACTTCTTGTTTCTGGGTCTGGGTCTTTCTGGGGAGGATGCAGACATGCCCAACATGAACATTTCCCATTTACCAATGAAAATTTTGACTAAATGTTTTTGCCCCCTGTGCAACATTGTTGTGGAAAAAAAAAAAGTTGTCAATTGACAGCCACTTCTCTACCGCGAAGCACATCGGAGAACCGCTGAAACGCCTGGACAACAGAGGAGGCAAATCACCGTGACACACTGCTGCATCAAAGTGCATAGCGTGTGAAATGTGCGTGTAAATTCATCAGGTTCTTGGCAGTGTCATGAAAATCAGAGATACAGGCAAGTGTGTGTGTGTGTGTGTGTGTGTGTGTATGTCTGCGTGTGTGACAGACCGTGAGTGAGTGAGAGAGAGAAAGAAAATAGAAAAGATGGGAAGAGAGAGAGATGCAAGCAAGTGTGTGTGTGTATGTAAGTGAGAGAGGAGAGGTAGAGAAAACCCTATTTCTTTTTTTTTTAAAAATCACACAATTTTGTTTTGCAATTTTAACCCATTCCTGCAATTTTATCGCAAAAAACACATGACACATCGCAAATTGCATTGCAATTTTTGAGAAAAGCTGCCACAATATCAAGCATTTTAGGCTGCAATAATCAGAAAAAACCTCCTGGTGGGTCTGATCTATATCTGCATATTAATGCATATATAATGATGTCAGTGTCAGCAGTACCATTGGCATGGTTTTGATGTGTTAATTTCCTCTGTAGCACTTTGTAGAGTTCTAAAGTTCTCATCTTTTTAACATTTTAACATTTTAACATATCATTCAATTATTATACTGCTCACATGTTGGCATGGCACCGCAAAACCCTGAGAGAACCTTAAATCTTTGGAAAACATAAAACTTAATGAACTAGGTCTTCATGACAAACTGATGTCAGGCATATTTAATCATGTCGTCTGAATCTAGTGTTGGGCTTATGGGTTATGTGTTTTTTATTGTTTTAATGTGATTTAAAAAATGTTTATTGTGTATCATTATGTGTCCTTGCTGCAAAGCCTACCTGCAAACCAAATTTCCCTTATAGGACAATAAAGTATGAGTTGAACTCAAATGTGGTACATTCCACATGTAGAGATATGCATTGATGATTACAATGTGGTTAAATACTGTTGCTAATTAAATACAGAGTCTGATGCAGTTTACAATGGTTTGATTGTGTGAAGTAAAATCATGCTAGCAGAATCCTGTTGGTTAACATCTACAGTACTGTGACTAGCCTATCCTGCCAGTATGAGCAAGAGGCAGCGCTACCAGTTATTGGTTTATGGCCCCAAGAGTCTTAGCAATAGAAATCCAGCCCATGTTTCTGCCTCTCCTCCAAGGAGTTATTCTGATGATCTGAGTCGGATTCAAATATGGAGCCTCTCTGGAGGCCGGGGGGAGCGCTTGGGAGGCTCCTGCTCTGACAGGAGGTGAAGAGGGGAGGTCCGGAGCTATGTGGTCGAAGCTGTGGGGAGGTAGTGATCTCTTCAACTGCAGTGTGAGAGGGCCAACTAGGGGAGGCTCCGCAGAGAATGGCCCGGCCATGGAGCTCCCCGCTGGGGCTGGAGTCCAACAGAGTCGCCCTCATCTGCTGGTTCTCCCTGGTTGCCGCCTGCCACACCACCTCCAGCTCCTCCTCTACCTCCCTAAAAGATCAAGGAGAGGAGACAAGAGGAGAGGAGGAAGGTTAGCTTGGAGAGGAGGGGGGTGGAGGATGAGAATAAAAAAACGAATGACTGCCAGAGAGATTGTGAGAGCAAGTGAGGTAGACAGAGAGATGCAAAGAGAGAAAGAGATGCAGAGTGAAAGCACAAAAAACTGATGGTAGTATTGAATTGTAAAATCACCCTTTATTCACAATTGCAGATTTCAATGATGCGTACACCCAGAATACAAATATCAGATCATACTACTCTCATATGACAAAATGGAGAGAGAGAGAGAGAAGCCAAGAATCATTCATCCATTCAACAAGTTGCACTGGACACAGCACTCCCCCAATGCCCCATGCTACCAAAAAGCATTCCAACCATCCACCAGTCAGAAATATGCATGTTCCACTCTAGGCGAGCTGCCAACAGCCCAGTGATGACTGACAAAGGATCTACAGACCCCCTGCCCTGGGTCTTATTCTTCCTGGTCATCCAGATGGCCAGCTTGGCCACCCCTGACAGGATTCACCAGAACATGCACAGCTTTCCTCTGGTTGTATCTTGGAATGAAAATAAACAAATAAAAAGAGAAATCCAACCCATGACCTAACCACTAACCGAGGACACTGAATAAAAGATGTGCCAATGTGTGCACCCCTTCCCCGTGCTAGGATCCAGGTGTGCCACATGCCTGTTTGTAGCTATCGCCCCATGTATGATTCTCCACTGGAGGTCAGCCATCTGTTTTTCAACAGGCAGCTTGTACAATGACTGCCAGCAGCCTTTCGGGGAAGCATATAGGCCAAAAAACAGCCCACCTCGACTCCCTCATCCCTGCCACAGAGTGCAAGTGTGTCACCTTTACACAGGTATAATACATTGCCTTCTTTTGTGTTGTTTTGAACTTCCCCAACTATTGGGTGGTAAAAAAACAGTAACTGCTTCTCCCCCTCATGCCATTTCCCCACAGCAGGAGTGACTTTAAGAGTTGGGAAACTACTCACATTCATCATCCCACTGGTCAGAAAGAGTATGGTTTTCTGCAAATGCTCTCAGTGGCCCTGGCAGGGAGACACAGACCTCCTCCACAATGTAGTTCAGCAGTCTGGTGGCAGGACAAATTTCATGGCCATGTGCGTCCCTCTATGTGGCCTTGATGCCCTGTAAATTTGTGCAAGCCCTGAGGCCACTGTGGCCCGAGTGCTCCAATATATGCCACTTTTCCACCGCATGGTACTGGCTCAACTCAACTCGACTCTACACGCCTTTTTTGGTTTTCCATTGGGCAAGTACCAGGTACCAGGTACCATATTACCTGGTACCTGGTACTTTTTTTGGTAGCACCTCCGTCGAGGTTCCAAGCAAGCTGAGGCGAGCTGAGGTGATACCAAAAGTTGACGTGAAAACACTGCAGACTACTGACTGGTCAGAGAGAATCGTCATCGCGACACGGGGCATATATGCTAACGTTAGCTACCAGGCTAGCTTACCCTCTTGCGTCGCCTTGAGCAACCAGAGAGCAGTCTGTTGTCTCGCTGCCTTCAGCCTCTTCTGAAATAAAATCTGTTTCCTTGCTGTGACTAATAGCCACATACCGAGAGTCAAGAACACCATCCCTTTGATATCCTCCATTGTTGCTGTGTGTGTCGCGTTTCATGCGCCGTCGCGGCGTCGCTATGACAACCAGTTGTGGGGGGGGTGGGGCACATTGAGGGGGTACTATCTGCAGTGGAAAACCAAAGTGGTACTACCAAAAGTGCGTAGAGTCCAGCCAACCAACATGTAATGTTAGTATGGCAGTGCATCTGGGGTAGTCCTCCGTGCCCTCCTGCTCAACAGCCCAACACGTATTCAGACAAACGGTTCCAGTTTACGTCCTTTTGGAAGCTATGTGTGACAGCACCGTTGATCCTTTGGGATTAATCACTGAATTATGCCTACAAGGTACAAGGAGAAGGGCAAGTGGCACAAGTAGAGGGGCAGCAGGCACAAGGAGAAGGGCAAGTGGCACAAGTAGAGGGGCAGCAGGCACAAGGAGAAGGGCAAGTGGCACAAGTAGAGGGGCAGCAGGCACAAGGAGAATGGCAGGTGGCACAAGTAGAGGGGCAGCAGGCACAAGGAGAAGGGCAAGTGGCACAAGAAGAGGGGCAGCAGGCACAAGGAGAATGGCAAGTGGAATAAGGAGAGGGGCAGCAGGCACAAGGAGAGTGACAAGAGGCACAGAAAGGAACCCAGGCTGAGATGCCATAATTCATTCAGTTCATCAGCACTGCCACTGACAGTAAAGGGCACATCAAAACCCCAGAAAACAGCAGTTCATATGGTGGACTCCTGGGGCTATGACTGGCTTTCTTCTCCAGCAGCTGGCCTCGGAGGTCCAGACCAAGGAGTAGAGGAAAAGTGTCCACCTTTGACACATAGACTGGGTGTATGTGAAGCATGGGTCCAATTTTGAGCTCAACAAGCATTATCCGAACAAGGTGAGCTTTGTTTTGCATGAAAGCTGTGATGTTGACGTCACAATGGTCCATTATGAGGTATCTGCCATTTGAACAAGAGGCTCTCTGCAGCTGGTCATACAAGGAAACGTTTGGTTGCAAGATAGAGCTTGTGCCCTTTCTGGAGGGGTCACCCAAAAACTGGCGGAAAGGCAGTCTTCCATCCGTTGTTGCAACTTCCAAATTGGTTGGTACTGGCACATGATCATCATATATTTGTCCAGGATCCAGGGTTTGGCTGTTGCCGATGTTAGAAACCACTGCCCGGTTGTTGTTGGCAAGCTGGTCTTGGAGTGTTTACGTGAACTCTTTGCCCACTCCTGTCCCTGTAATAAGAGGGTGGAGCAAGCCGATCCGCTGCTAGTCAAAACTGCTTGCCATTCCTTCTTCTGTGCTTCGAGAGCATTTTCTCAAATGTTTTGTACACAGCTGCTTCACATGTGGATATTACTTCCCTAGCTGACATGTCAGATAAGTTACCATGATCCTAGTTTTCTCTATGCCATTCCCTGTCTTTTTGAGATCTATTACAGCAGACACAGTAGCTTGATCTTTGGCACAACCTATCACCCTGAGACCCATCGCATTTTCAATTTGTTGAAGGCCCTAGTGGCAAGTTTGTGCAACTGGAGACTAGTCATTGTCTCCCACCAAAGGGGGGACTATGGATGGTCTCCGTCTGTTAGTTAGTTAGTTAGTCACACTGTAACGTTGACTTTGTGCCACTAGGGGGCAGCATTGACAATGAATGGGGACTCAGTGGTAAAGCAGGTCATACAGTTAAAGTTATCATAGGTAACAGAAATATATGGTCAATCTGTCCTTTCATTGTCCCATACGAAAATGCAAATAAAATACAATTTCACTCATATTTCAAGTACACTCAGCAATCACTGACTGACCCAAGGGTGGAACTACGTCACTGGTGGGGGACAACATGTTTACTATTTGCTTGTTGTTCATGTGTTCATCTGCACCTACGCATAGGTGGAGGCTAGTCGCTGGATACAGATTGCGAACAAAGACTTGCTTGAATGACTTGTCTTCCTCCATTCCTGGCTCATTCTTATTATGATAGTATGTCTTGCGCCAAGGGGCTTGACATTCAGTGAAGCTGTTACTGTAAGCATAATGTTCCAGTGCTTATTACTACACATGCAGTTTACTAAATCATTTCAAAATTAATTTTCACTCATGTCTTGTTACTTCCAATGACATTGCACAGGTTAGTAGCACTGTAACATAATCATTAATTATTTCAAGAAAGCTGTTTTGTTACTACACTGCTTTCAGTATAGTAACCAAAATATCTAATGGATTGATTATGAAGCAATGACAAAAAACAAATCCAAGGCACTCTCTTACAAAAAACTTGCCTTTGCCAATTGCAATAGTATGCATATTATATACATGCTGGAATGTTCTTGTTGATGCTTTTATGTTGGCCAAACAAAAAGGATACTAAAAGACAGGTTGGCTGGACATCAAATGCCATCAGAACCACAAATGAGAACTACCTCATGCCCATGCATTATACAGAACTGCAACATGGTTCAAGTAAGGGTGTTGGAGGTGGTGCTGAGCGGCTTAAGAGGGACTTTTTGGATTGCAAAATTGAAGGCTAATGTACATCCAGGTGTGAATGAAGAGTTTGACTGTACTCCTTTTCTATGATGTTTACTTACGTTATGTTTTGATTTTGTGTAGGGATACTAGTAATTTCACTTTTAAAATTATATGAATATTATGTTATGTATTGGATGTGAAGTTTCAATTTATGTGCTGTCAGTTGGACCAATTATTTTCCTTACTTTCTTATTTACTTCCTTGCTTTGCATGTGATTTGTATTAATGTTGTTCATATATGCATGTACGCATCCAAGCAGACACACACATGCACAAAAATTCAGAGAGGAGGTACAAATTGTTTGAGTGAGGAAATTGAACTTGTTTTGATTGATGACATATAACAGTGTCTGATGGTGGATTCCTTTAAGCATTCTTAAATAACAGCGGCCATGAGCATTAGTAGGAATGAAATGTGTCTGTGTGTACGTGTGTGTGTGTGTGTGTGTGTGTGTGTGTGTGTGTGTTGGCGCCAGTGTAAAGGTCAGTGCCATCTGTCAGACCACAAAGTGTTGAGAATTCAGCTGGTCACCACGCGGCTTCCAGGTCAGCTCATCATGACAGACTGGAGCCACTTACATTATTAACCCACTACTGGCCAAACAGAAGATTAAATACTTAGTTACTATGCATCTATCCATCCATCCATCCATCTACTCCTTAATCCATTCCACCCATTCACCTACCACACCTCCCCTCCTTTCTTCCCTGCTTTCCTCTTTCCTTTGTTGCATCCCTATTTCTTAAAGAACAGATTTACTCATCCGTTCATAACAACCTGCAGAAAAGCTCTTTGCACATTATTTTACCTGACTAGCGAGTCAGGGATCATTCCAAGGAAGAAGGAAAGGAGGTGAAGAAGGGGGAATCAAACTGCCTGAGTTGAGCATTTGTTGCCATGGGAGAGCACTGGGGGTGGTGAGGAGACCAGGTCTGGTGAGTCGAGGGTTCGAGGGCTGAATGAACCCACTCTCTCTCTCTCTCTCTCTCTCTCACACACACATACACGTACACACAGACGGCAACAAACAGACGGTTCATTCAGAGTGTTGGGGAGACTCTCTGAATGAACACACACACACACACACACACACACACACACACAGCTGCTTAGCTAGTGTCCATAGCCCACCCCCTTCGACTAGAGTTTATTAATGAACCATAAATTTGTTTTAAATCAATGTGTTTGACAGCTTTAAATCCCACTGACCTCAGCACTCCTATCCATATAGGTAAGATCTTTTAATTAAATCACAAAGAGTGCATCCTCAGCAAACTAATTCACTAAGCTGAATGCAGGACGTAGTGGAACGTGGCCTAAATGAAGCAGCGATCAATGGGCTCTGCCAGGGTGTGACGCTGCAAGACAAGGCCGTTTCGTAGTAACCTGCTCAGTGAGAGCTCCAATGACATTTGAGTCTAGTCAGCTTAAAGTTCGTAAAATGAGTATGATGTGTTCAAAAGTCAGAAAAATATGTTTTCTACTGGGACTGAAGCTTTCATTTTTAGCAAAGGTTTTTCTTATTTAAAGACCCTATAGACAACTTTTTTGCTTTAACTTATCATTATGAAGTAAATGTTGATTGCACAGTGTAATGGTTATGGAATAATGACACCATCGGCGTTTAGATTGGTTCCCTGCTTTCACTAAGCAATTCTGTCTGCCACCGGGTACGATCTCCCGGGAGAATGAAGGCTCCATTTACGGCACAAAGGAAGTGTGTCATCCATTGCGCAACCAAAAGAGGAGTAGGATAGTTTTCCCCGGTAGCTATTGGTAGCTGTAACATTAGCCATGTTGCTAATGCTACCGCTAGCGGCTAGAAAACGAACCAGGAGCTACAAGGAAGCCAGGACCATCCAGAAACAAACATCTATGTTTGTTTCTGGGAACAAAAGAAACAAACATCTAACTATGTTTGTTTCTGGCTGCCAGCGTTAGCTAGCGTTAGCCATGTTGCTAACGCTAGCTATGCTAGCTAACGCTAACGCTAGCAGCCAGAAACAAACAAATGATCCGTTGTCCGTTTGATAATCTAAACAAAGAAGACGTTTTCTTGCAGTGGCCTTTCTAAAAATGAGCAGTGGTGAAAGTTACTATATTGTGTTATGATCAAGGAGTTGATAAGCAGACAGATGGTTTGTTCTGTTGCACGGAGCTAGGCTCTAATGGAAAGCGATCCGGTTGTCTTTGCGACAGCGGCATAAACAACAAGTTGTCTGTATCCGCTTTAACCTTGTGGAGGAATAAGCTTCACATTATTTGTGTCCCCAACACGTAATCTGCATTTGAGTTCATGCTCATGTCACAAAATTTTATGAGCGCTGCAGTGAGGAAGCTGCTTTGAAAACCATGCAGACTACCAGCCACCAGACACTGGTAAATGATGACAATGTCTGGTAAGGTAGTCTACTCTACAGGTAACCAACCATCATTTGGAGTCCTATTCAAAACATCTCATTGGCTAAAAGTTTTTTTTAGTGTTTGCTGATGTAGATGTGATGATTCAAAATGTGATGTTGAAAATGAAACTTCCTTGGATAAGTAAAGGTTTGGAGAAAATGAGCAGGTTGAAATTTAAGAACAGCAGAGTGTAGCAGTGAAACCTCATTCTCCACCAAATCATTCTCCTACCAAATCAAGTTTTCACATCATATCGTCCCTCATGCATAACGCATATCCTCAAAATGGATTGGGAAAAATAGTGAGATAGAGAGGAAAAGCGAAAAATTAAACGCAAGTAATCACCCTCCGCTAGGCTATACTCCTCCCTGCCATTCCAGATCAGTCATTATTCTAAAAACAGCAATTTACCAAAATAATTGCCTTTCACTGCCGTGTCTAAACGCAAACACATGGGATCCGATTCCCCTGATTTCATCACCACTCAATACCACTGCATACCATTTCATCTCCAATCATTCCCCCAGATAGAAACATAACGCCGTGTTTCGATGTATGTAATTAATGGTTGCATTTGATGTGTTTTCTGTCTAAAAAACTTTCGTTTTTTTCCTTTTTGCTCATATATAATCCTTCCATACACCATTCTCTCAAGGCTGGTCACACATGCAGGTTCCCATTACAGTTAGTTTCGCTTGTTTGTAAAAAAAAAAGAAAAAAAAAAAAGTGAGGAACCAAGAACCAAGGAGGAACCAAGTAACAATCTCCAGCTTTACAAAGAGGGGGAAAGAAGGAGGGGATATGAGAATAGAAAAGAAATAGCTCAGAGCGTAATTACATCTGTACGCTGCTATTGTTGTATAATGGCTGCTGCATTAAAGCTCCTCTGTCATCTGCTCCTGAGCTGACACATCGGCAATGGAAGCAATTAACCGCCCTGTCTGGACACAGTTAGCTGCTTATTACAGTGGAGGCTGCAATGCCTACACCAAGCTGCCTCCCTGTACTATAACAGAATATGCCGTGTGTGTGTGTGTGTGTGTGTGTCTAGAATAGAATAACCCAGTGAGGCGACATGATGTAGACTTCTGTATTACAAGACAACTACAGGCTGATCTGTATGCACCCTATTGGTTTGGAGAGGATGAACACGGCTCAGGCTTCTGGCTCAGAGCTGGAGGGGAATTGTGCACATGAGTTCGATACTGATGGTTCAGAGTGGTTGGATAGATAACTAAAAATCCACAGCAGTGGGGTTCAAGTTTTGGTGTGTATATGTGTGTGTGTGTGTGTGTGTGTGTGTATGTGTACATTTGTGGCTGCCCTAGTCAGGGGATGACAAAATTGGAATAGCCAAAGCCAACCTCGTAGCCAGATGGGAGAATCCTTCGTTACAAAGCATCCAAGAAATCAGAGACAGACTTCTATATTACCAATCTGCCTCTCCAGCCAGGAAACAGCCCAACAACTCACATCCTGCTCCAGAAATCTGCCCCGGATCTCCCTAACTATACCCTCTCTGGGGCTGAAAACAAGAGCTCCCGGGATTGCGACCCTCCCTGGGCAGGCACTGTGACTCTAATGCTATGTTCACCTAAACAAAAGCCGTACTAGTCGTCATCACAGGTCAACCACACCAAACCAGCAAATGACTAATTGGATGGAATGGAAAATGACTGTATAATAAGCTTTGTCCTTTCTGATCACCCATACCGGTGATTTTGATGCAAGAAAACAAGAAACCCCAATATTAATAGGATTGCGCGACTGATCATTTTCAATATTTTATTTCATTGCAAAATGCTTGACAGAAATGAACAAATATAATTCATGCTGTAAATGAATAGGCAGGCAAAGCAGGGAATCGGACTAGCTCAGCCAACCAACATTTGGCTGACTTTGCTTACGTAATCATTGGAATTGGAGGTATTTTGTTTAACTCTGAAACTTACTGTCAGAGTTTTTGATCCGAGGCCTGACAGGGTGCGGCATCTTAACGAGAGTCTGACGTCTTATTTTAAGGTTGTAAAAGGTTTGTAATGTACACTTAATGTACACTAAAGCACAGCTGTATGTTGAGTTACAATGAACTAAGAAAAATTGAACAAGCTTATTTTCCATCTACAAGTCATACTCTTCAAAAACATGTGTGGATAGACAATATTTAGAAGGTCATATAAATATTACGTCCTCCTCTTCCCCATTAGACCACTGTCACAGGGTTTCTGGGGTCGCATGGATGACAAGAGAGGACCGGCTTGACGCACGAGCACAGTTTATTAAACAGAAGACTGAATTCAGCTGCTTCAGACTGTCAGTTCATTAGGCTGGTCCCAGTCTCACTGCCAAGGGCAAAAAAGTAAATCTTTAAATGGACTCATATATTGCAGGTGTGCACCACTGGTTGGCTGAGTCACACCTGCCTCTCCGCCTCCCTACCGATGCTCAACCTCACCCTGTCAAATGTAATTATAATAATAATGACTTTATTTATATAGCACCTTTAAAAATAGAGTTTACAAAGTGCTTTGACAGTCAATATAAAAGCAGAATACTCAAAATTCGAATTTAAAAAGCAATGAAACAATAATAAAGAGGGACTAAATTCAGATAGGACAACAGAGGTGGAAAAGAGCAGCATTCAAGTAAATAGCGGGACAACCGTAAGATGAAAACCAAAATAAACAGTAAGGATAAAATAAAATAAAAGTAAGATAAAATTAAGATAAAACAACGATAAAAAGACAATAAAAAGATGCTGATAAAAAGATAAAAAGACGACATCACATAAAAGCCAGTCCATAAAAATGGTTTTGATTAGTGATTTAAAAAGAGTCAGTGGTTGTGCTAGCCTTATCTCCTCAGGCAGGCCGTTGCAAAGCCGAGGGGCCCTAGTTTTAAGCCTAGACTTTGTAACGGCCAAAAGGGCCCCGCACTGGCCCCCAGCCCAGTTAGGGCCCACCATGCAGATTGATTTTGGCAGGTGGTGAAACAGCTGCTTATAACTAACCGGTTTGTGGAGTCTAAGGGTCTAATGGAAACTGCAAATGTAGTTTCACAGCCTCTGAGAGCTGTGAAAATTCCATTTTAGTAATTTAGCTGACACCGTTATCACAGTGAGTAGGTAAGAGTTCAGCGTCCTGTTCAAGGACACTTTGATGGGACAAGATTGGCTGTTCAGAGAATCAAATGTGCCTCTCTAACCACTATGCTTCCCTGCGACCATGAATTAAGATTGAGAAAAACATAAAAATCTGTTCGGTGACTTTCTGTAAAAATACTTGTTTCCTTCAGTGATTTGGGCCAAACTCAAAGTCCTTCCTTCTCAGACTGAAGGCCCTCCCACCCAAACACACACAGACACACAAGCCCATTCTTTCCATCACCTGTGGCAACCACACTCATCATTGCATCCCATCAAGGGATGACAGAACAGAGAGAATATTGCTGCTATGAGGGATGGAGGGATGTGTGTCCTGTAGTGACCACTAAGCCACGCGGCTGCAGTCTGACCTGTAGGGCATGGTTCAGCAGCAAGCAACACTAACAACAAATCCCTCTCCATTATGGCTACACCTTCACTAGACTACAGCCGTCTCAGGATTTACTCGGAACAACTCCCTGCTCACCATGCAGGCCCTGCCAGCCCAGACACCAGCATTATTCAGTGTTATTCTACACAGGACGGTTCATGAGGCGAGTCTGGCTGCGATATAGCTGCAGGGAAGAGCACTAGTTAGACAATCAGACCTTAATTATCTCTTCAAGAAATGCTTCACGTCCCCCTCTCCCATAGCTGGAGAGAGGTGTGTCATTTCAGGACAGCTACAGCTGTGATAGTTCTGCTACTGGAAATTTAGACACCAGGGCTGCAGATCCTGGGTATTATTGATTGAAAGCACATTTTATTATGTGATCACTTTCCTGTGTAACATTTGTACATGCCATCTGCTGTACTAAATAGAATCTGGCCATTCTAAGTTGATTTCCTTTGCACAGAGCACCATAAGAATCCAATATTTTTCAGATTTTTGTTACCTGTAACGTAGCCCCCAGAGTGAGGGAAATTTGCTGTTAAGCAAGAGTGGTTTGCCAAATGAAAAATCTGAAATCTGACTGTGCTCCATCTCAAATCTCATTTTACCCAAAAATGAAAGGCAGTAAGGACGCTACCTTTAAACATTAAATCAATAGCTGCTTAGTGGCTGAGGGATTGGTCCATCCACTGGGACTCAACATGGTCTGGCCTGCACTGGGATGAAGGTGTTGCAGCGTTGGATTCAGTCTACATATACACTGATAATACATGTGTAAACTATAACAAATGCGCTTTTGTTCTGTGATATTTTCGTGATGGAAACATTTTGTCAGTGAATCTGACTTGCAATATAATTGGAGTTGTAATACTATAATCAATAAATACAGTATATCTAATCTGTTTAGTTCCAGTAGGCTTGAGCAATGGCATCCTGGTGTGGGTTGCAGCAACAGAAATGGATTATGGGTTCAGTGTGATTCTGGCCTTGGCTTGTGCTGTGTGAGCTGAGTGCTGCTATTAGTCAAGTACAAACCAAGCCCACTTCTTGTATAAGCCATGAACAAACGTTCCACAGAGTGGGGGGGCAGTGGGGACACCACCACTACAACTACCATTGTAAAGGTCACTATAAACTCCTATCCATCACTGTCAACGTCATGGTTCTTTATAGTACTTTTCAAAAGATAAATTACATAGTCATTACAAAGAAATTAGAGGGTTATGAAAGACTGGGAGGCCACATGACCACCAAGAGGAAGTCTATGCCTGTCTTCCTGCCTCTAATGACATCTACCAAAGAAGAAGAGACAATCAGCCCTGGTCCTCTCTTGTCCTGTCTGCTGAGGAAATTAGACTCAGAACCACACCTGCAGGGAAACCAAGGAAACATTAAGTGCTAAACACGCTAAAACACGTGTTTGTCTGCATTAATAAGCCCTGACATTAATTATGCATGAGCTTCCAAGTGTGTATGTGATTAGCATAACATAATGTCAGCGATTTACGCTGTGTATTTCCCAGGCTGTGAACACAATAGAGACATGCTGCACCAAACTGAACTCTAACAGACCTGAGAGGAAGACTGAATTATAAAATCAAAGCTGCAGCAAAGCTGAAAACAATTCTTAATAAACGCAACTTGACACACATTGAAGAGATGGATTGCATTTTCAATGCATTCTAAACCCATTCTAAATGTATTCTAAACTCATTCTAAATGGATTCAACACATTCTAAACCCATTCAAAACACATTTAGACCCCTTCTAAATACTGACCTGTATATTTTTAACACATTACAAATCCATTATTTTTTTCTAAATCCATTCCAAATGCATTTAAACCCATTCTAAACACATTTTAAACCCACTTTAAATGCATTCTAAACTCATTCAAAAAAAATTCTACACACATTCTAAACCTACTCTGAACATATTTAAACTCATTCTAAACACTGTGTATTCTAAACACATTCTAAACACATTCATTCTTTTTTCTAAACCCATTCTAAACCCTTTCTAAAAGCATTGCATATGGATTCTGGAGAGGCTTTTGATGCAGCCCGCTGACAGGTAACCATGGTCTCATAGCAAATGAGATGAAAGGGGAAGGATTCTTCAAAGTGCGAAGACAGTAGAGAATTTATTTCAGCTATATCTATGAAGATCACACTTTACTCATACGTTGAAGGTATCCAACAAGCGATCTGAGGGCTGAATCCCTCCTGAGCTAGTGGAAGTCTGAGGCGAAGCCGTCTCCCTGGAGGCTACGCAGAACTCAGCAGGCAGGCTGCAATCACTATTAGCCTCTCTGCTGACGGCGGGATGGACAGAATACAAAGCCGAGCATGAGAGAGAGAAAGGGAGAGAGAGACAGATTTTGCACTGTGTGGAGAAGAGTTTGAATTCGGCCTAGCGGATCGTTCGTCAACTGAACTCCTGAAGCTCCAGCTCACAGCAGGAGAACCGCTGGTGTCTCCAAATGATAATCAGGCTGGGAAATCACCACCAGCTAACACACTGATATGGGTACATTTTAGCTGTGGCTGGTAAGTTAGTCTATTCTAGCAGCTATCATTTGGTGGTCCTTTTCTATTCTAAAAACATAACTGGTTGGTGACTTCGGTAGGTTCGTCTACTCTGCAGGTAACCAACCATCATTTGGAGTCCGATTCTATGCTAAATATTTAGATGAAGTAGCTGGTGAATTCTGGCATATACCAGCCACTCTGGACCATGTACAGCCTAGGGCCATATGCACAACTAGAGTAAAGCAGACACACAGATAGGCAGTCTGATAGACAGGTATATGGTTGTAACACTGTAAATAATGTAGCTAAACTGCGTATGTGTGTATGTTACATGAATTCAAACGGATGAAGTCAGTCTGCAATAGAAAGAACTGAAGCACCAGCAAGAGCTGAATATCATCAGCAACAGGGATTGGCAACTGGAACAAAATCTATTTGAACAACATGGACACTTTGAACAACATGGTGGCCTTTGAAACACACAATGTTGCGGTTTTCGTAAATATGTATGTCAGAACTTTGACTCCCCATTCAAAGAGATAGGAGTCTTGTCTTCTATCTACTTGCGATTATTTTGACTGATATTGCAATTGCAATTTGCGATATTAGAGGGAATGATAATTTTTACATCATTATTCTCATTTTCATTGAAAAACGTATTAAAATGATTATGGTGTGATTTTTGTGGGGATCTGTACCAAACAAAGATGTTTTCTTAAGTCTGTAGAATATGATGTGTAGGCCAGGACATCTCTGCAGCACCACAATATTTCATTTAAAATGATATTTTGACACACATTTCAAACTCGCTCAAATGACTTGCTTATGCTTAAGGTCCCCCAAGCACGGTCTAAATTTGGACAATCAGCCTTTTATTTTAGTGCTCCAAATTCCTGGAATGATCTTCAACACACACTAAAAACCAATACTCTACTAACCTATGGACAATTTAAAACCATGATCACAAACCTCCCTGCCTCAATGTGTAACTGTTTTAATTGATTTTCTTTATTGTCATCTATGTCTTGTCCTATTTATTTAATACTTTGAACTTGTTTGTAACTCGACATCATTGTAAATGAGGGCAACCTCAATGGTTATTCGAGTTTAAATAAAGGTTTGAAATGAAATTTCACCTTTAACAAATATTGCGCCTCCTGCGATTTGAAAATTGCAGTAGGCCATATTGCAATTTTGATAAAATTTCGGTTAATTCTTCAGCCCTACTGGAAGGCATTATGAAGATGGCGAAAAAGGGACTTTGGTTTGGTCACTATGGGCTTTAGTTGGCGGAGACGCACCCACATAGACTTCTCCAAAAATCACATAAACCTCTTTTATGTATGTTATGCTCTCCAGTTTCAGATTTTAATGAGATTGAGGTAATAATGCCAGTAAGGCAGAGTCTGTACTGGGCTAGAATAAGGGGTGATTCTTATCAATATCTGCCAACCACAACTGCTTGTAGGATGTATACAGGCCTTCCCTCTCAGTTGATTATATCCCCATAGCCATCTGAAGGCAGCAGGAACGTCCCATCTGTAGCTTCTAGTTTGAGCAATGTGATGCATTGTTAAAGCTCTGCGCAATTACGCACACCTCATCCAATGTGGGTACCTTGATTAAATCTTGCGCAGCCAGCACCAGCTTGTGCAAACTTCTGTGCTTGTGCGCACAACAGACTGGTTGGCTATGACTTGTCAGGCTATTCCACACGGCTTTCAGGTTTATACAAGTTTATACATATGCAAATCATCAAGGGCATGAGTCCTAATCCAACCCCGTTCACAACTGAGCTGCTGCGCCTCTGGTCACGCAATTACCAAAAATCTGTTGGTCACACCTAAATGAGCTTGCACTGTAAGCTTACACCACTGCCTGCAACTGTGCCCTGATTCATGAAAATAGGGCCCTAAATGTGAACAACCAAATATATTTATCCAAACTTTATTTTTCTGTTTCTTAATTTTGTGCTTGAAGATGCAGGCCTAATTATGGAAAATAGAGGGGATCTTTTACTAGTATGTTTTTGTTCGTGCCTGGTTCAATTCTGCTTCACTGTCCATATTTCATATTGGTTAATTGTTATAAAACAACCAGAACAGAGGAAAGGCCCATTAAAACACATAAATTTCACTTGCAGCATAATCTAGCATATTCTAGCATAATCATACAATTAATCAACAAAAAATTAATAGCATACAGTTCAAATTAAGATTTTCTTTCATGCATTTAATATATTTTAATAGGCTAAGTAAGATCAAGACACTTCAGCACTGAAAGTTATATGCGGACAATTGCCACCAACGCCCTCTTCTGAGCCAGGAAAAACATTTGGTAAAGCTGGTGTGTTGGTGTGTGTGGTTTGGTAAAGCTGGTCTGGCTGTGTGTGTGTGGTTTGGTAAGGCTGTGTGTGTGGCTTGGTAAAGCTGGTATGGTTGTGTGTGGTTTGTCATTAAGCTGTCCTCAGGGCAGAGCAGGACTGGAGCTGCTAACAATCTGATTAGCTGGCCTTCATTTGATAGCAGCAGGCAGCAGGCCCAGAGACCAAGCTAAAAACAGACATCCTAACAGGGGAATAGAGGGGAGGTGGCAGGTTGTTTCAGAAGGAACAAATCTACCAGTCTGGTGTCAATATTCATCTGAAGGACAGAAGCCAGAGACAGACTCGGTAACACTTTTCATCAGTATAAAAAATCTATGCTATTGTTATAACCTAATGACAACACAACCGTATTTCCAATGTTAACACAAAACAGCATTTTGTTTTTCCACTTACGCATATTCTGCATAATTTCAGTCATAATTAAAATTTTAATTCAATAATCCAATTTTTCATTTGCATTTTCTGGTACTATTATGCACATTCTCTGACAAATTCAAAATCCAAATGCAAAACCCATTTCACATTTCATTTTTCAAAGACCAACTTTTTGGTTAACTCTCTTCAAGTGATAATTTGAAGCAATTTGTTGGATGCCTTTATCCAAAGTGCCTTACAGTACCATGAGTGCAGACATTTTTTTCATGGGTATCACAAACAACTTCTCTTAAAGAGACCTTGGTAGTGTGTCCACCAGAAACCTCTCCACCAGTATAATTGCAGTTATTTTCAACCTGGGCCTTATTTCCCTATTTTTTGCTATCATGACGATTGATTGTGTTCAAAATTGAATCACGGTAGAGCTTGACGTAGCCTCAGTTCACTGGGAGTGCTGCTGTCCAATACACATGGGGCCACATAGGGCCAGTATAATCTCCAACAGTTCAGGCCCATTGACATAGGTCCTTCAGTCAACGTACCCATCCCCAAGAGGGGAAGACTCATCTTGTATCAAGAAAGCAGAGACTGCAATCTTTCCACCTGCTGGCTTCTCCACTCAGGTTCCTTCTGCGGAGGTGCCCACGCTACAAACAGCTGCCCCACAACCCCACCACGCACACAGACTGACTATTACAGCATCTTCACATACGTCAAGGTAGTCACCCTGGCCACCGCATTGCAGAAACCACCTTGATAACCAGTTTTTCAATTTCCTCATTAACGATTTCACCAACCGTTTTCACACAGGTATAGAAGTCATGTCTGACACTTCTCACATCTGCCACAGCCTCCAATCAGCCCTTGCCAAGCCCGACATTGTGAACACTCTGCTAGCCAAAGAGGTTAAAGAGGGATTCATGATAGGGCCGTTCCACAGCCCACCTTTCACAGTATTTTGGATTATTTCAACATTGCCACCAGAAGTCCAGATTTCTCCATACAATATGCAACATTATACCATGGTCTGGGTGAATACTCAATTCTGATTGGCTGCAGTGTGTCCATTAATTCCTGATAATGGACACCTACTAAGTAGTTCCAGTGAAACTGTCTGTTCACCGTTCTAAATTAATGTGCTGGCTACGTAGCATCAGCCTGTATCTAAAATGAATAACCATAGCAACAGGGACGCAGTCAAAGCGGCCGACAGTACACATGGCCTATCATTTGTTCGTGAAAATCTTGATATTGATTTGGGGACAATGACATGGCTGGATAGCTAGCTAGTCTTGTTGTTAAACATACTGTCAAATTATATTTACTGTTTGTCAACTGTGCGCAATGTTATTGACTTTGAATGTTGCTAGCATAACGTTAGCTTTCTGGCTCACAGCTGAGCCAAAGGGTTCTATGAGCTGAGCGGACTAGAAATATCTCCCGCTGCCAAGTCGTATCTAAGGTTTGTCCTATTTACTGGAGTAGTGAACAACGTTTCCATTGCATAAGAACCTTATGGGATGGTAATGATTGTTCCAGGTATTAGTCAAACCCTCAGGTGTTTTTTTTCTTTGGCAAGTGATATGGTATAAGCGGGATAATGCCCTTCGAGGTGTCCATAATCAGGAATAATCTGACCTCCCCGTCGTCCATTAATTCCTGATAATGGACACCTCGTCTGGCATTATCCCTTACTTAAACACACCATCATCCTTATCTGTTGGACCGGTCATGGAGCATTTGTTGGCCGCCTCACATTCAGTTGCAAAAGTAGCCCAAACATTTTCGACTCCCTCTCCGAAGCACTCTGCTGGATCCTCATCAACAGCCACTAACTCCCTTACATACTCCACCTCCTCAATGACTTCCTCCATTCATCACTCCTCCATCTTCGCCCCCGTGCTATGGTCTCACCACCCTGACCAAAGTGTTTTCAGAACTGGGCATTCCTCTTTCCGCTGAGAGAACAGAAGGACCCTCACCCTTTTTCCAAGCATCCTCCTATCAAACTACCTCCCAGCATGCAGATGCACAAAATGCCAGCTTCTTGCTCTTCTTGGTCACCTCAACTATGCCGTTTGCATCAAGGGAAATCCTTCCTGTCCAACCTTCTCGCAACAGCAGCCATAGTTCCATCTTTTCACAACAACACTTTTGCAACACTTTTTCTTCCTGGAACGGTATTTCTTTTTTCTACATTGACCCGTCACCCGGCCTGAAGACATCCAACTAAACACAGACGCTGCCCCCTACATTGGCTTCGGCAAGTACTATAGAGGAAGATGGTTCGCTTCTGATTGGCCCCCAGAGTTTACATCTCTAGACCACAAGACTCAAGCTCCTTCCTCTGCACTCCATGAATTATCTTATTATCTTTATAGCCGCCATCCTTTGGGGCCCACGAATGGTCCAGGGAGTCCATATTCCATACCATAAACAAAATCTGATCACGTTCTCCGGACATTATGCAGTTTATGCGCAGACTCACTACGATATCAGCACACCACCAGTTCATTATTCGCGCAGCCCACATCACAACAGCATTGCTGATTCACCCTCTCGCTTCTCGTTTCAGAAATTCAGACTCTTGGCACCAGACTCAGACATTCATCCCACTCCGGTCCCACCGTTTTTAGCCAGGAACTTCAACTGACCCCACAGCTCAAAAACCTGGCCAGGCTTGCCCTGCCAGGCTGGAATTGCTTCAAGACCTTCCACACTACATACCAGCTACCATTCCCCTCTTTCGATGTCATGTCTATTTGTAATTTTATCACACACGCTCATCCACCCTGAAAATACGCTCCTCTACTATCCAGGTCTACATAACGGGAGTCAGCCTCTTTCGTCAAATTAGTCACCAGGAGTCCTTGTTCATCTATTTATGTTTCCATGCTAATCAAAGGTTTACAGAAGCAAGAACCACCTCTCACAATGAGGTGCTTAAAGGGTAACTTCGGTATTTTTCAACCTGGACCCTATTTTCCCAACTGCGGGTGTCTAAGAAACTAATGGGGACAACAATTTTTGAAATTGGTCCAGTATTGAGCGAGATCGCTTCAGCCGGCAGCCGCGAAACAGGCTGCAATGTAATCCGACGGGGCAAATGCGCACCGTCAATGTACGTCCACTAAAAATGCTTGTTTTTGCCACTGACAGGCTCAGATTGTTATTATAAGTGTCTGACACAATATGGAAAGGACCCTATACAGAAATGAAACGTACTTCCTTACCTTTAGCTTGATCCCGTCTGTGTGTAACCAAGTCTCGCCCAAGTCCCGCGAGAGCTTAGTTGTTGCAGGAAGTCACCTGTGGAAACGTGAGTGAGAGTTGGAGAGAGGAGTGCTACCGGGAGGAGTTTGTTGTGTTGGAGTACAGAGATCGTAGCTCAGTGTTATCTAAAAGATTTTCTAAGTCATGGCTGAATATTTACCTGATTTCGACAACGTGGAAGAGGCCTTTGAATTCGATGGCGGCCCGTATTTATTTGAGCCAGAGTATACGGATGAAGAGCTCCTACTCATTGAAGAGCTACCATCATCATTCATTGCCAGTAAGTATCTCTATGATATCTGCTAATGTATAGGATATACAAATGTAGGCATAAAAGTGGGCTTATAGGTCGTATAATAGATAAGCATAAATATGACATTTTTACACCACGCACACACACTTTGGCAACAATATTACACAGATAACTTCAGCTTGTTGATATCACTTATTGTATTATTATGAATGTCAACTGCTTAAAAGGGGAAATGAAGCTATATACATATTTTATAATCAATCATGACTCAGTTGATAGGCTATTTTACACATACTACTGGCTAGCTCCGCCAAGGAGGTTATGTTTTCGGTGCCGTTTGTTTGTTTGTCTGTCAGCAGGATTACGGAAAAAATACTGGCCCGATTTTCATGAAACTTGGTGGAAGGGTGTAGCATGGGCCGAGGAAGAACCCATTAAATTTCGGAGCGGATCTGGATCCGACTCACGAACAAACAATAATAGCATGAACCTTGGCGGAGGTCTGCGCTCTCCGAGTGCCTTTCTAGTTTAGTGATTGTTTTTGCCGTGTGTACTGATGCCAGGACAACGCAATAACTTTAGCGAATAACATTACCTCCACTCTGTCTGCAGCAGGTCTCTCCACTCCCGGGACAGCATTTTTCTTTAGGAAAAAGTGCTTTGGGATAGGATTTCGTCTCCTCTTTGGCTGGCTGTAGTCATCCCGGTCAAAATGGTCACTGCAGACCCGATGGTCTGCAAGGCGCAGCGTATGGACAGGAGTGTTGGCATCCATTTGTAGCACAACTAGCCACAACTTCAGCGGGTCACTATCCAACAAAGGCAGTCTGTGAAAGCTGCGCGAAGTGTTGCGCGACATTTTGTTGGCACAAATCGGAAATGCGCAAACAGGAACCATTGTTTTGTTTTTGTTGTTTTTTTTTTAGATCTTTTAGATAACGCTAAGCTACGATCTCTGTACTCCAACACAACAAACTCCTCCCGGTAGCACTCCTCTCTCCAACTCTCACTCACGTTTCCACAGGTGACTTCCTGCAACAACTAAGCTCTCGCGGGACTTGGGCGAGACTTGGTTACACACAGACGGGATCAAGCTAAAGGTAAGGAAGTACGTTTCATTTCTGTATAGGGTCCTTTCCATATTGTGTCAGACACTTATAATAACAATCTGAGCCTGTCAGTGGCAAAAACAAGCATTTTTAGTGGACGTACATTGACGGTGCGCATTTGCCCCGTCGGATTACATTGCAGCCTGTTTCGCGGCTGCCGGCTGAAGCGATCTCGCTCAATACTGGACCAATTTCAAAAATTGTTGTCCCCATTAGTTTCTTAGACACCCGCAGTTGGGAAAATAGGGTCCAGGTTGAAAAATACCGAAGTTACCCTTTAACACTCCCGATCTTCTCTGCCTCTGTATTCAAACCCTGCGATTGGGGTATTCCTCCCCCATGGCCAGCTCGCCGATGGAGTCTGTGTTCCTCCCAGCCTTCTTCGGCTTCTTGAGATGTTACGAATTCGCCCCAGCCTCATCTACCTGAGATTGTTCTTATCACCACAGCTTATCCGACATCACCATCCACACATTCAACTGTCTCATCTTCACCCCCAAGTGCAGTGAAACAGACCAACCTCAACTCCTATCTCAGTATGTTCGAGGATTTAGCTGACTACATCAGCTCCAGGTGTGCCTTTCAAAGCCTCACCTCAAGATCCTTCTTCCTCCATCCACCTATTTGTATGTCCTCCCCACTTCTCTTCTTTTCCTCAGGAACCATCAGGGGGCTAGATGGAGTCTTAGGGGGCTTTCACACCTACCCTGTTCGGTCCGTTTTAATCGAACCATGGTGCGTTTACTCCGTAAGTCCGGTTCGCTTTAGGTGAGAACGTAATCGGACTTAATATAGGACCTAATATAGGAAGCAAACCAAAATACAGTGCATTGTGGGTTGAAAACGGATGTTGACACTTGGCAGAGACAGCCGCGCCGCTCACTAGCCTAGCAGCAAAGGAGCGCTTTCAAAAGTTCAGAAATGTTCAACTTTTCAGAAAAGCGCCGGTTGACGTGAACTGGTTTTTCTCAGCCGACCAATCGTGATGACGGAGACGCTGGCTGTTTCCCATAGCAACAACAATAATGGATAAAGTGAAAGTGCCGGTGGAGAAATAGGACGTTGTAATCAGTGAATTTACGTTACTGTAACAGCGATCATAAAGGCAGTATGGATTATACTGGACATGTATTGGAAATATCTAGTAAGCCTTTGCTTGTTCCACAACATTGTCTGCTAGAAGTGCTAACCAGCTGATTACTGAGCTAGCAGCTGCTCAGCTAACTTTTCTCTCGGAAATGTTCTGTCCAATAGATGAACAGCATGTAGGGCCGCGTGTCATTTGTTTACAAATGTTGGTTCGCTTATCACAGGACCATGTGAACACTAACCAGACCTAAAATGCAACAAAGTACCAACTCATCCACTGATTTGGACCAAAGCAAACAGACTATAGGTGTGAAAGCGCCCTTAGACGACTGTGCGGTAACCCCATACTGAATCTCAACCTCCCTGGGTTCCTAAGCATTTGACCCCAATGGCCAGTTCATTCCCAACGACCCCAATCAACCCTCATCCACCTCGACCCCTTCCACCCTCCGTCCAGTTCTCTGCAATCTACTGTGCAACTTTTATCCTCATTAAAACATTAATCGTTAACTCGCTGTAGCGTGGTCTTTGATAGTGCATTGCTTTTTGGGTTCAACTGTTGGAGATTGTTGGCCCTGTATGTGTGTGTTGGACAGCAGTGCTCCCAGCAATGTGAAAAGATGTAAAGGTGGTGTGTCCACCAGGAACATCTCTCCTTCTTTTCCTCCTTAATTCCAATAGAAACGAAGTGCTGATTTATGTTCCTGACAACACTGAGAGCTAAGCATGTTTTTAGAAGTTAAATGTATTTCAGCTTTTAGCAGTGTCACACTTCAAATGGAGTTAGTCTCCTAGCAACAGCAGTGTTGTGTTATGATGTTGATGTGTTGTGCTAGTGTGCTGCTGTGTGTTGTAGTGTTGTTGTGTATTGTGTTATTTTGTTGCAATGTTGTGTATTGCGTTATATTGTGTTGTTGTATATTGTTTTGTGTGGTGCTGTGATGCTTGTTGAAATCTAGATAATTCAATTTGAGGGAAACAATGAAAGCAGAAAGAGAAACACGATTAAGAGAAGGCTTAAAACTGATTTGTCTGTCCAGGCATCTCTCTCTGTCTCTAGTCAGTAATTGGTTTGTGTTGTTGGTGCGACCGACTCTGCTTCTCTCTCTCTCTCTCTCTCTCTCTCTCTCTCTCTCTCTCTCTCTCTCCTCGATCGCACACATGTACGCACACACACACACACTGTTGCTGCTGCCTCCCCTCCCTCTCTTCTTTTTCAGTGACACGCACCATCTCTCCCTCTCATTCACACAATCTCTCACTTAACCTTTCTCTCGCTATCCTTCTCCTTCTCTCTCTGCCTGCCTCTTACCATTTCTCCTCCCTCTCTCGCTCCTCCCTATCTCTCCTCCTACCGTTTGTACTGCAGTAGTCTCTCTTCAGCCTCCTGTCTTTCTCCTAGCAGCCTCTGCAGGTGAAGGATCTCCCTCCCGTAAGAAGCCGTCTTCCCCTCCGCCGCCTCCTCCAACGCTGCCAGTCTGGACGAAGCCTGCCTCCGGTACACCTGGCACACACACGCACACACACATACACAGGGGAATGGAATTTAGAGTGTTGCAATGAAGGAGGTGGATTTACATGACGGGCAGCGCAGAGACAGCTGGAGTGGAGGAGGGAGAGTCACACACACCGGGACAAGGTAAGGAATGACACACACACACCAAACACACACTAAACATTAAACTAGAGATAGTCTCTCTGCTGGAGAGGAGTCGGTGTGGGTGCATGAGTACTTCTGGTGTGTTGGGAGTGTGTGTGTGTGTGTGTGTGTGCGCATGTGCCTGAGTGTGTGTGTGTGTGTGTGTGTGTGTGTGTGAGTGAATGCGTGTGTAGGCAACGGGTGTGTTCTCCAGTAGATAATAGTACTCTTGCAGATTGTGATATTTAAGTTTTGCATTAATGGATTAGTCAAGCTGCTGACAGCTCCAGCTAGTAGAGTAGCAACAGAGAGTTAGTGCAGCGCACACACACACATGCACACATACACACACACATGCATTCACACACACAGATTGTTGTTATGTGGATTATTTTTATGCAATTGTGTTTAGATGCTTTGGCAGAATAACATTCATGCCAACAAGCAGATTCAATTGATTGAAAGAGAGAGAGAGAGGGAGAGGGACATTAAGATAAACAGAGGAAAGACAAATCAGTGGAATGGAGAATCAATGAACAAAAATAGTGTGAGAGAGAGAGCGGGAGAGATAGAGGGAAACATAGTGAGACACAGATGGAGACCTACAGACAATTTGAGAGAGACAGCAGGGTAGATACAGTGTGTGTTGCTGTTCTGTTTGCTGCAGTGGGAGATTTAGTGATGAGAAGAGCCAGGTCTATCCACTGACAGACAGTGTTTGTGCTTGCCTATGTCCAGCCTATTTATTTGTGTGTGTATGAGTTTGTTCTACATTTTACGTTCTAGCCATCTGGCTCTATCTGACTCTCTTATCTTGAGAAACTTCCACTGAGGTCAACAGTAGAATAAGCTTCAATAGATCACCAACATTACAAGCAACCACTAGCAAGGAGGTCAAGAGTCAGAGGTCACAGCACCAAGACAATAGATGGAATAAATATTCACGTCACCCTAGGATGAGAGCAGATGCCCTCTTTGAAACCCTGATACAACACAGACACAATAATAATAATAATAAAATAAAAAAAATACAATATAGAAAGCTAGGAAGATAGGATGATAAATATGAATCACGTTTGCGGATCAATAAAAACAGTAACACTCCACTGTTATCATATCATTCAATAAAAACATAAAATGATTGAGTGAAAGAATCTGTTTTAGTTTCAGCAATTCCTGCAACCTGTTCTACTTGTCTGGTGCATAAAAACTAAAAGCAAATTTCCCAAGTTCAGTGTTAATGCAAGGAGTTTCAAAAGTCGGACATTCCTGTCTGATAAGAGATAGATTTAAGCTTTAAAAGAGATGTAAGATATGAAGGTAACTTATTTAGCAATGCATTGTAAAAGAGGTGTTGTTTCCTTCTAACACTAAGAAAATGCTATCCTATTTTCTGATAAAATAAACAGTGGTGTGTTCTGAAACTATCCCCAGTTATAAACTGCAAGGCACTATGGTAGAATGTATCTAGTGATTTCAGCGTAGGAGGGGCTGTATGCATATGAAGTGTATCACCATAATCCAAAACTGACCTAAGAGTTGATTGTACAATTGCCTTGCTGTTTTCAAGAGAAAAGCACGATTTATTTATGTAGAGAGATGCCAGTTTAATCCTCTGTTTCTTTTTGAGCTCAGATATGTGAGTTTTAAATGATAGCTTTTCATCTAGCCAGATACCTAGATATTTGTATGAGGCTACACACTCAATTTGGGCCCCATGAAGGGGGCAAACGTTTAATGCTCTTAAAGTCATTGAGGACTAATATGAGATTATTCAGGGATTTCTGAACACAGTCAAATGCAATTTGAAGATTTTTTCAGCTTGTTCTGCAGATGATGCACAGGCATAGAGAATGGTATCATCAGCATATAAGTGTAGTTTACAGTTCTTTGAGGCACCAATATCATTTATGCATAATGTGAACAATGTTGGGCCTAAAATAGAACCCTGTGGTACACCATTCACTCTTTCCAAAACCTAAGATTGCAAAGCCCTTGGCCTCTATGCGTTCTTGCAGAGAAATAGTCCTGAACCCAGTTACAGGCTGCTTCCTCAAACCCTAAAGAGGACAGTCTATCCAAGCGTCTAAGAGATTTTCTGTATCGAAAGCCTTTGATAGGTCCATAAACAAAGCTACACAATGTTTCTAATTTGTAGACAAGAAATTCTGAAGCTGTGCATTAATAAGAGATTCCAATATCTTGGCTAGACAGGGAAGTTTAGAAATGGGACGGTAATTATTTAAGTCACTTGCATCACCCCCTTTATGTAAAGGAATCACCAAGGCCGACTTTAGGGATCAGGCCAAAGGTGATTGTTAAATTAAAAATGTGTGTTAGAGGCTCAGCTATAAGGGGGGCAGCAAGCTGTAAAAGATACAGGTCTAACTGATCTGCGCCTGTAGAGCTTTTCATACATTTAAAAGAACACAGGGATTCCAAAACTTCATACTAGTTAATTAATGAAAGAGCAAACACTTCCTGGGGGAGAAGCCAGGGGCACCTCCTCCTTTGTGTCAGTGACCCTATCATCTAGAGCCAATTGTGAATTAGGTCCTCCAATCAACTTATCAAATAGAGAGCCGATTCAATAAAATGATGATTAAAAACATTACAAATCTCCCTCTTGTCATCCAGCATTATCTGCTGCGGAAGAGTGGCTGAGATACTGCCCTTAAGTGATTTAACCAATTTCCAGAACTTTGCTGAGTTGTTTCCACAATCAGACAAATTGTTCAGGTAGAAGGCAGACATAGCCCTTTTCACCATGCATGAACGTGTATTTAATTCTAAGATGTCTGAAAGTTTGCCGGTCCACAACACAACCAGTAGACCTGGCCAATGCCCATGCTTTGTACCACTGCAAAATAAGATCACTTAATTCATGAGTAAACCAAGGGTTACATCTGTTCTTAATCCGTTGTCTCTTAAATGGGGCATGTTTGTCTGTTAAAAAAGTTAAAAATAGACAAAAAATATTCCAGGGCCGGTTCAGCATCTGGAAAGAGAGTTGTAGAGGAGAGATCACTGTGATATAGGTCATGTAGAAATGCTTGTTCATCAAAAGACATCTTACAGATGAACTGTGGCCCTGACCTCTTCATTCTAATGTCAAATGGACAGTGATCACTGGAGTCTGTTGAAAACACACAGCTATGCAAAATTTTTGGGGCCTATTAGTGAGAATGAGATCTAACAAGGTGGAATTCCTAAGGTTTTTCATATTTGGTCATGTGGGTTCTGTGATTAATTGTGTCAGATTTAACTCAGTGCATATACTGTACTGTATCCTTCAAGCCATCAGCTGCATGAGACAACCAGTTCAGGTTAAAATATCCCAAAATAACAACTTCTGAAGTGATCAAGGGAGCTAAAAACTGTGTCAAACTGCCCAGGGCAACAGAACTAGCAGTTCTCCCACACCCATGAGAGGGCAGCCTCTACCTAGTTACCTCCGCCAAGGAGGTTATGTTTTCGGTGCCGTTTGTTTGTTTGTTTGTCTGTTTGTCTGTTTGTCTGTTTGTCTGTCTGTTAGCAGGATTACGGAAAAACTGCTGGCCCGATTTTCATGAAACTTCGTGGAAGGGTGTAGCATGGGCCAAGGAAGAACCCATTAAATTTTGGAGCGGATCCGGATCCGACTCACAAACAAGCAATAATAGCACGAACCTTGGCGGAAGTCTGCGCTCTCCGAGTGCCCTTCTAGTTCAACATGAATCGGCAGTAGTTCGAACTGATCTGGGACAGAATTGGAGATCTTTACAGACACATTTAGATTGTTTCTCGCAAAAATCACCGAGTATGAGGTGAGGAAGCGCTGTTTGACTGACTGATAGACTGACTGACCTGAATGTGGCCCCTGATGAACACATCTTGTGCTGTGGGGAAAATAACTTGCCCCCTTACACAAGTTTATTCCAGTTCCATTATTCAGTCTTCTGTATACATGTCTTATCTCTGCAGTCTGCAGAGTGGGGTAATGAGTGGAAAGCCTCTTTAAAACAGCTGATGTAAAATACTACCACTAAGGGACTCAAGGGGTCGCCAAAGTAATCAATTTTCAAATTATACTGGTAGTAGCTTTAAAGAGATAGTTTGGATTTTGGGGAATTTGGCTATTTTCCCAGCCTACCCAGACTCAGAAGGACTCGTGAAAGCCTTTTTTATGTCTTTGCATGCAATATGAAGGTATGGGAATGGTTAGCTTAGCTCAATTGCTGGAAGTCTACAGGATTCTCTCACTCTCAAAAGTGAAATCGCCCACCACTACGACAAATAAATTGCATGGCTGGCTGGAACCTCAGTGCCCTCCAGTGGCGTTGCCAGGGTCTTTCTTTCGGGCCTTCAACCCCGAATGTTTTCAGATTAGCCCTGAATATTATATATAACACAGAGTGTGGGGTAAGTTCGATTTAGTAGTCAGAGCGGGCCGGTTATTTTACGTGAGCCGGCTTTAAAATCCAGCTTTGGGTGCATTGGGGTACAAGCCGGGACACAGATCGAGCTCACCTGTCTATGTTTGCTATGTGTGTGTGTTTGGTAGAGTAGGGGGCTCTGCCAATCGCTGTCATCGTGTAGTTTGAGTTGAACTAAAGGAAAACGTTATGGATGATTTTAATCAGTTGGTCCTAGTCTAGGTTTGAGGAGGCAAGGTAGAGCCAGGAAACACAATGTCAGAAAAAGACAAGACAGGTTATATGGAACGTCTTCACATTTTCAGAAGTGGAAGAAAGGTAGGATATGTGATAGGTTAGGTTAAAGTGATTGATTATCCATATCTGGAAACACAAAAATCAGGCAGCTGTGTGGTGGCGAGCTGACTAGCATAGCGGCCAGATGGACACTGGAGTGTTAGTTTGGACTGACACTTGACACTTGGCTGATAGCTTCATGGTTAGATGCCTACAAGCTACAGCTAAAACCTTTATGTCTCCAAATGCAAAATGGCTTTTTAGATGTTTTTTTGTTTTTTAAAGATGTTGAGCTTTGATAGAGTCAGTATAATATTGGATCACTGTAAACAAAATGTCACAATTTCTATCAGTCTTCAGTCTGGCAGATGGTATATGGATATTTTTGAAAACACAATATTTTCTCTGCGTTTAAGGTCACTGGAAACGGAGCTTTTGGAAAATGCTGACATCATGACCTCAACTTGCGCATGGCAATTGTTGTTTTATATGTATTGAGTAAGGGTATATATATATATCTATGTGTGCGTCACGAACCTATGAGCGATGGCGGACTACAAGTATGTTTATGTGTGATCAGTATTGTTTGCTGTCAGTAGTCGGCTACACTTTGACCAGAGTGCGCCAGAGCCATTTTTTCCCCTGATTGGATAGTAAAACTCACTAACACTAATCGGTTACGCAGCAGACACTACAGACTGAAGGCAGCGCTCTGAGTCAAACTTCAGCCAAAAACAAAGCTGCATAGATCTAGTGAAGAGGTGTCACTCTTGCTCCCAGTTAAATGTATTTACATGTTCTATACGATTAAAATCATTCCATTGATGTTTTGGTCAAAGGTCTTCATCAGATTGTAAAAAACATAATGGCTTACACTCTGATGAAGGCCTTCATGGGCCAAAACAACAATGGAATGATTTTAATTATGTAGAACAAGTAAATGCATTTATACAGTGAGCAGAGTGGCGGCTCTTCACTAGATCTGATGGAGCACAGCAGTCAGCCAAGCGCAGGGCCCGTTAAACTGTCATTATGAAGCAATTCAAGGCAATCAAACGACTAGAAACGACACTAGACACTGATTAGGTGCCAATAGAAAGAGAGAGAAAAGAGAGCACAAATGAAAGGTATGTTATTGTGCCAAGGAAGAATACTATGTATGTAAAAAAAAGTTATATAGTCTTCTTATATCATGACTGTCAACAACAAAATGTTAACAGGTTTGTTGCTACTGCCTCCAAAAAGCACAGACAGCTCTGTCTGTTGACAATATTTGCCTCCTTCTCTTGCATGCTTGTAATTATGTAATCTTTCCCTGATGTTGTTGCAACACTATATTTCATCTGTGTTGATTTTTAAGATGGGAAGCTAATTGCTCTGCAGCTAAACTGACTCCAGTCTTGTTAAGTTACTTCAGTAGCTAGCTTCAACAGGGCTTGAGGCGACAAAAATCCTTTTGGACATTAACCAGCAATAACACCAGTAGCAGCAGACAGTCCTCCCACCCTCCTTTGCAAAAAAAGTCTGATGTTAGCTTACTTAGCCAGCTGTCTACACTGGCAGTTACCAGCATGACTAGGAACATGTTAGGTACAGTCACGCTAGTGTTTGGTGACCATCAGTTTAGCTAAGTAGGCTACTGATAGTGGCTGCTGAAATGGGGGAGGTAGCTAACTTTATTCTTCACCATATTGGATGGCCTGCATCTTGTCTAAAATGTTGTTTTGTATGGCTCATTATTGTACCGTCGAACAGGTACTGTGCTGGCTTTTTGTATGTACTTTATAATGAACATCTTTTCAAGCTAAAGCTGGTGCTGTAGCACGGCTTGGAGAAAAAACACACTTAGCTCTTAAAAAGGACATGTGCACCACAAAGAATACATGACTAGAAATCACATAATATCAGAGAAGTTGGAAATTACACAACTGTGTAATTGTTATTATAAATGAGAAATTGGCTGAAAGCCTGCACAGCTCGTCACGTCGAATCTGTCAGTTGTTTAGCACCGGAATCAAAAAACATCCTTTAGGATTAAAAAATGATATTGGTGGTTGCAAAAAGCATTTGTTTGATATGGCATCTTGTTTTGTATGACATGGGAGTTTATTCTTTCTTTATTTCTATCTGTTTTTTTTATTTATCTGGTCAGTTTCATTAGATAGCTTTTTAAAAGCGTTTTTAAAAAAAAGCATGCCCCCGGACCCCCCTAGCCAGGTCTGTCCCCCCAAACTGCTTCCTCCGCCCATGGCTACGAGTGACAGACATACACTACAAAACCTTTCACAGACTTGCATGATAATCACAATATACAGGTTAGTCTCAATCAGCCCCTTTCCACTGTAGCATAAGCAGGCTTTGCTCCCCTTTCTCCTACTCCAAACACCCTGACCTCCACACCTCTCTCTCCCTCTCCCACTTCGAAAAAAAAAAAAAAAGACGACGACGAAAAAACAGAGGATGTACGAGCGTGAGAGAGGAGAGCAAGCAAGGTAATACACTGGAAAGTCACTGATAAGACACATCTCCTAGGATTAAAAAGCATTTTTTTCTGAATTTCAAATCAACAGAGATCAGAAGCATTCCTGAAAGGACCCACTCACCCCCTCCTGCCAGAATCGCAGGCTGTAAAACGCAGTCCCCTACAGATTCTACTGAAAGACTCAGAAAATCCCATTTGTAATATGAATTGCAGATTTTTATGTGTTTGAATGTGTTTTGCACGTCAATTTTGCTATGGTTTTGAGTTTGAATGGATATTATGGCATTTATTATGCCAGTTATAACCACAGAGAGTCTAACAGGGAGTCTAAAACCAGTTGTTTTCATCATAAGTATGCCATTCCTGGTGTCATATAAATAAATATAAATTATTATTATATATTTTTTGTATTTATTTTTTGTATAAATTATTATTATTTAAAATAGGTCAGAATTCAATAAGGAGATCATCAGAATTCAATAAGGAGATCATCTATTGAAATAGGTGTAACCTTAGCCCACGCCAAAAAGGGACCCATTGTCGCTTCTTCAGACGAAAAGTATAACTGGTTTGGCCAATCTATTGTGGTCTTCTACCGCTTTCGTCTTTTAAGAACGTTGACTGGAACTGCATGGCCAGCAATCCCAGACCCAATCTGCCTATCTGCAAAAGAGACTCTGAGTGAGAGACGTGAAGCTCTCCACTTCTCTCCTGCCTGTCAAAGCTGCGAGTTGTGACTGTGACCTCACCTCTCCACGTGCTGCAGTTGCCAACATCAAACTCCACAGAGTTGCCGGTGTTGCCTAGATCTGCGGATTGCCAAAAGCAGCTCAAATCACGCAAGTATGCAGTGTGGCTTTTCCTAGGTCAGTACTAAAAGCTGCTTCCGCAAACTCTACCTCACCAAGACTACATTGCCTGCCTGAATGCCTGCCTGAAGATCCAGTGGACCAGGAGAACGACCAAGGGTCCTGGGAGACTGCTGCTGACTGACTGACCCCAGCCGGTCCTAATTTTCCCATTTATTACAAAAGCATTAACTCTGGGTATTTTCCCTTTAGGAAACTAATCTGATTTTCCTCCTCATATATTTAAGTTGGTTTAGTCGCTGGTCACATTATATGCTCTCCTAGCCCCGTTGTCCCAAGGCATTCCATTAAAAACCGTGCGTATAAAATCTTTGCGACACTTTGACGTCATGTGGGCAAGGTTTCCAGTCTGAAATTTGCCAATCTGATAAGCTTTCTGAAATCCTTGAACCCTTTTCTGTTACACATAGAAAACATATTGTAATGAAATATTTTCAATAAAGTATAAAATCTCACCTTTGTGTGGCTTCTCCCAATTGTTTTCATATGCATGTCTTAAACATGGCTGCTACTCTTCTTCTACGCCTTGTGGTCTCCTACACTGTTCTTACCTAAATCATGCCTTGACTCTCTAAGCCAATTTAACTACCTGTAAGAACATCGTCAATACTCAGGATTATGCTGTTCCTACTACCAACCAAAACAACTGTTAGTCTTTCCATAATCCCAATGTGATATAACCTACCATAAAATCTGTGTGGGTTATTATGTAAATAAAGTCGCATTTACATGAGAGAAGTTGTTCTGTCTCTTCTATGTGTGTATGTCTAATCAGAGGTGACTTAAGTCCTAAGAACTAGAATAATAGTGAATTATGTTTGGAAATAGATTCCCAACCCCTATTTACTACGCCACGTTGTAAAACACGACTGCCATGTGTGACCCTAAAAATAACATTACATGCAAGCAGTGCAGGTGTAGCATCTCTCATCTCCGAGTGTGTTCTAGTATTCTGTTTTTTTTTTTTTTGCTGTGTCCTATGACAATTTGTCTCGGCCCAATTTTACTATTGGGGATCATTAAAGTTTCATAGCACTTTATCATTCTATATACACTTACACTAGGTGCCACAGTAGAATAAGCTTCAACTCCAAAATCACCAACATTACAAGCAACTAAAGTCGGGGCCTTAGTGCTCTTATAATATTCCTGTGAACATAGAATTTTGATGTAAAAGCGAAGTGCTAGGAAAAAGAGAAATAGAAGGGAAGTAGAGTGAGGAGAGAGGAACTGAAGATGGGGAGCGACTCTAATGTCCATTCCTTCCAAAGAGTCAGTTCTGTTGGTACTGCCACGTTGGAGCACTGTACATAACTTAAACAACACCACTGAGCCACTAACAGCACCAGCTCTCTTTCCAGCCATCCTGCTAATTCGCAGCTCTGCTCAGCAATGAATGGGATTGGTGTTTCCTGGCAGGGAACTATCATCTTGGAAGCAAAATGTCTCCCAGGCTGGGCTGAATCTCCACCAACCCCTCGGAGGAGGCAGCAGGGTGCCGGCATCAGGCCAGCAGAAGCGGTGACATTTAGCCCCAACAGCGAGCTGAGCCAAGCGACGCCAAACCAATACAGTCTATCCCCCTTCCAGCTCCAGCCCAGAGGCTGGCTGACCTTCTCTACAACAACAACAAAAAAATACAAAAAACTCTCAAAGCCAAGGTTTTTCTTTTTACTACTATCCAGCAGAACATTGTTGCTGTATAATAGGTTCATTACTTTTTTAAACATTTATTTCTCCACATTTACACTTGGGAACTGCTCAGTACAGCCACAGTTTTCTACTTTTGGCCACTGGGAGCTGCATAGTAGAACCACTGTCTTCACTGTCGGCCACAAGGCTTTCCCAAACTAGCATCCGTCCAGTCACAAGGCTGCTTCTCTAACCTTCAAGATAGCATTGCACCACTTTCTGGTGTGGTGCTTTATAGGACCTCCTGTCAAAAACAATTTGATGGTTCTAAATTTTCTAGAGAACCATGTTTTTATGCTAGTGTACATGATAGAATTGTGATTAAAATAAAACAATGTACTGTTTGGAACTAAGTAATACAATATAAACCTCTGACCTCTGGAACAGAGTGCAGGCTTCTCTGAAGCCATATGGAAAATCCTATGCTGTAATCCTTTCCAAAGAACAATTAAGGCATCTTGGCATTCTAACACACCGCCATCTCCAGAATCAATCTAAGTCCATGAATTTTATACAACCAAAGATACTAACACAGTCACCTGGTTCATTTGTTTGTTGGCATAGAAAAGTAAGCTGAAGCTGGACTCTTGGATGCCATCACCTATCAGAGGCCAATCATGTACTAGCATTGCTATATGTCCCGGCTATTGACACTGCTGCTAACGGTCTAAAGGCAGTGGACATCTTGAGCTTGTGTTGACAGCTGCATAAGCCCTCCTCCCTTTACTCACCAACCCGCTGTTATGCTATTTAACACCCCAAACCAGCCTGCAAATTCACGTTCAATCATTCACCGCTCATTCCACATGCTGTTTAAATCCCTTGGCTAAAGCAGCTATGAATTCATTCCACCGACAATAAAGCATCTCTGCATTTGTAAACAGATTAACCGTCGCTTCTGAAATCAGCTGGCGTCATTAGCAAAAGGGTCCCACTAAGGTAGGCAGTATTCAGGTTAGACACATTGGATTGGAGCTTAAAGACAGAAAAGAAGAAAGAAAAGATCAGACAAGAGAGGAAGCTGGGGATGAATGGATGAAACTGGTCCACCCAATGAAAAAAAGCATGGAGGTCAGCAAGCATTTGTTGGAGCAATACAGGTTAGAAAAGATGATACATTCTCCTTCTAGGTCAGCGGTGTGCGGCATCAGACTCAACATCAGGGAGGATCTGATTCGCCACCTCTTGCTGGGCTCTGATGTCTGGCTGATGACCTCTGACCTGGTGGGGAGTCAGCCTCCTGTGGTGTGGAGGCTGAGGCGGTGGGTGTAGGTTTGTGGGAGGTTGGGGGGGCAGTGGCAGAGGATACGGCGGCGGCAACACTGATCCATCAGCAACATGGTCAACATGGTGGGCAGTAAGGCTTTGCTCTTAGCAATGTAGAAGACTATACAGTATAAATTCAATAAGAAACTGGCCTGGATAAACCTACAGTCATCCAGTACATCCATACAGTCATATTTCTTCCAAAACAAACGTAAGAACGCCTCTAATTGGCTAAACGTATGGTGACAAATCCTGGGTTGAACTTTCTGTCCATCAAAACGAATGGAAATCTGTCAGACATGTCATCAGCCCGGTCCGCACAAGGGACAGCTCTCATTGTAAATGATGAAATCAACAGCGACAGGCAGACACAACAGATCAGTGTGGCCGCGGCCTAACACTGCGGGGTCAGGCTGACGAGGGAGGAGAAGTGTCTCTGGGAGATTCAGGCTGCTCTCAGAACAGTGTTCTGTTGTACCACGTTCTGTTAGACTCTGAGCAGGACAGATGAGGAGCTAGCAGGACGTGGGAGGAGCTGGAAGGAGGTGAGACGATCTATATAATCCTATTAGATCAGAAACACTGCAGAGAAGGACAGCCTGGAGGACCTGTCACAGACAAAGAAGACGTGGTGTCGTGGGTGGCTCAGTGGTCTAAAGCACGTGCCATGTAAACATGATGCTGTGATATAGAATGGGTTAGAATGCTCTGAAAGCCTCGTGCTCCATCTACAAATCAAACTCTTCAAGGGAAAATTCCCCAAATTTATATGGCAAAAAAATCCAGATTGGACATTTCATTGGTAATTGAAAAACACTCTTTGTGTGTCTGCAGACTCATACATGTGTACTGAAACACTTAAAACTGAGCTAACTAACACTGATATTAGTGTTCCAACTTGAGCACCCCCCAAACACCAATCCCAGTGTTTCAATGGCTGCATAGCACTGCTTATGGTGTTTAAGAACCTGATAAGTGCTGTCTCCTTACTCCCCCTTCTAACATTGTAGGAGAGGAGAGGTGGGGCAGCTGAGGAGATGGAGAAGGGCAGTAGAGGATAGGAGGAGAGAGCAGGAGGAAAAGAGGACGACCCGCAGTGCAGAGCTACATTCTCTCAGGCATTGCCGCAGGCAAACTTCCATCATTATGCATTACATTACTTTGAGTTCTCTTCACTAGCGGCCAAATTAGGTCTCCAGCTATAATAATGCAGTATTTGGGATACTTTGAAAGTCAATGCGGTTATGCAAATGAGCCGGTTGCTTAGTAGTTGCTTAAAGTCATTGAGATGAGTGTTAGAGCAGAGGTGTCACGCTTCAAAACCTTGCGGCTTGGTGCAGACCTGAGGCTTAGAGCTGTGGAACAAACATAGTTGGTGTGACAGATCAAAAAATGACTGGTGCACATACACCCAGGAGCTGTGGTCATGGGAGTCAACACGTATGAATCAAAATACCTGAAATATCAATTCATGGGGCATTACAGTTTAATACCATCTTTACTCTATCCTTATTTATATCACGTTTTTTTCTTTGGTGTATCCTATTCTCTGCTGCTGCAATGACCCAATTTCAATGGTATCTATAAATTTTTGTATTTCACTAAGTTCATACTGACTTAAAGTTTATTCATAAATATGATTATAAAAATCAGATGCAATTCTATTATAGGCACTCAAATAGTTAATGTTTTAATGAACACTTACTACCATTTAATGGCCAAAATAGTGTGTATTGATGCTTTACAAGCCATTATTAACCATTTACTAACTACAGTAAATATCAGTGGCAACTTTTTAATAGTCATCCAAAATTATAATATCATAGATAATAAGATAATAAACTGTTAATTAAATGGTTAAATGGTTAATTAATATAATTAAAGGCATTGTTATCATCTCTTATGAGTTGATACAATATATGATTTGTTGTTTTTTATAACATGAATTCATGTTCAGATAACATTGTTTATAGTATTTACTAATCCTTAGTAAACTGTTAAAAGACAGAAATAATTAATTACTTGATAGTTAACAGTAAAATAATATTCAACAGATGCCAATTAATGATAATTCTTTAATAATGTTTTTAATGATAAGTTTCTGTTCCCACATGATCCAGCCTGGCCCACTGAGACAGAGGGGTTTCAGAAGTGTCAAAGTTCAGGGCACTATGCCTTTAACCCTTGGCCTCCTTACTATTGTTTACTTGTAATGTTAGTGATCTAGAGATTTAAGATTATCTTAACTCATTAGAAATCACTTAAATTAAGAGTTTCCACTATATGGCTAAAATGTGAACGTAAATGCAAACAAATGTGTACATGTACAGGTATGCACATGTATGACTCATATTCTTGTGAATCTCAAGACTGCAGGTAGAGAGATAAGTGAAAGTATGATCAAAATAGTCTTCATTCTACATTCTCTAATTGTCTTAACTTCTTGTAAATGAAATAGAGGTGAAGTTTAACAATTCATCAATTTGCTGGGGACCTCCTGGAACCCCCTCAAGGTGGTCCCCGGACCCCACGTTGAGAACCACTGATTTAGACAATATTTGTATATTGTATTTGTATATAACTTACTTCTACTGTTGCACTCACTGTCACTTTGAATAAAAGCATCAGATGAATGCCTTATGTGTAATGTAAACTGTAAAAAAACAGGGAGTTTGGCCAAAACACTGTTTTTTGTCCTCATGGTAGATGAGAGAGGATGATCTGTCAACAGCAGCAGGACCATCATCCTCCGGGTCAATAGGATAATTGAGACCAGCATCACCGAGCAGATATTATGACAGCGCAGGTCAAAGCTGTTATCAACGCACTCCACATTGAGTGGAGGAGGAGGAGGAGGAGGAGGAGGAGGAGGGGAGAGGAGGACAGGGGAGTGGAGAACATGGAGACATGAGGGATAAGTGTCCCCAACACTTTTTCCCTTGAACACACACACACACACACACACACACACACACACACACGCACACACACACACACACACACACACACACACACACACACACACACACACACACACACACACACACACTAGTGTAGCTAGCCAAGAGCTCAGGAGTTGGGGGAAGGGGGGTGTCGCCTATTGTTGCATCTCTGCAAGGCAAAATGGCCTAGGAGGTGGATCCTCTCTGGTTACACTGCTTTCAATTCACATGGAGACTTTGGTTGATCCTGATCATTTTTCCCTCCATGGCATTTTAAGAGATGTGATCACAAAACGACTTAAAGCAATATTCCACTTAATTTTAACATGGGGGTTATTTGGCACTTGACCACCATGAAAACCAGAATATTGGATGCAGCTGTTGAATCTGTTCACAAACATTTTCAGGCTATTTTTGTGGCCTCATTCAAATGAATGGGAGGTAAAAATGCGAACGCTACAAACTCATTCAGGTGCATCCGATCTTGGTGATTAGTTTATATTCTGGTTTTGATGGCAGTCAAGTGTCGAATACCCCCCATGTTAAAACTAAGTGGAATATGGCTTTAAGTGAGGCAAATTGTTCTTTTTTTTTTTTATCTCAAATGAATATATAATTCCCTACATCTGACTACATGTATTTCCTTGTTGATGATGCCAGAATTCAAGAAGTTGGAGAAATCCATTATCAAACCCAACCCTGCTGGGTTACCAAGGAGTACTTACGAGTTGAAAGCTGTATTTTCCAGTGGGAAGCTCTTATGTACCGTCTTTCCAATACACCATGAATGCAGCAAAACAGAGTTGAGACTAATTTGCCCTGCCAGGATCCTTGCAGAATATGCTCTGTTGTGTGACTATGATTGTATGGGAGCAGCTCCAGGAGAACTGCTGTAGCTCAGTGTGGTACCGACTTCTGAAGCAGTGATGATACGACTTTGACTTTGCTTTTATCTTGGTGATCAAAGTACTCTGCCATTATGCAACGAAACTTGTTGATCAAAGCACGTTTTGCTATTAAGATACCGACCTGTTACTGGTAGTGGTTTTCAGTATAATGTAATGTGATACTTTATTGATCCCCATGGGCAAATTCTCTTTTCTGCTGCCCCTCTCCACTGGGAGGTCCGGTCAGCCACAAAACAGCATCCCTGCAGCTGGTCGGGATTCAAGTGTGTTGCTCAATAACATATAGGGTATAAAACCGAGTCCTCTGGTTGAAGAACAGTCTCACTACTCACTACACCACCCTGCTGTCTACATGTCACTAAGAATTCCTACACAAAGTGCCTCTCTAAGGCAGTGTTGTCCAAAGAAGAAGCAACAGCCCATGTACCCGACTACCAGCTCTCCATTCCCTTTACCATCCCTCCATACCTCTCTGTACCCCTTTACCATCCCTCCATACCCAGTGGCCATCTGATGCTCTGTTAGCTACCAGCCTCTGAGCACAGTAACCTAGCAACAGTATCCAGAGGTGAAGCAGAGTGTTGTTCAGCTGGAGATAGTTCAGCGCCGTTTGGATGTTGCGAAATATCACTGGGTATCTGTCCACTGTCTCAGATCTCTGTTTAACCAAAACCAGTGACTGCTGTGGAACATTCATGCTAAAAGGCGACCTCATCAGGTGTTGATTGGCTGAGTGCGCAGTTCGAGTTTGGACCAGTACATTCAGTATTACGAAGCCAGATGACGTTGACACAGAGGAAGTATACTATACTGAATAAAGCTTTTCTGTGTGGCCTCTAGTGGGATTTCAAATATTAATGGACTGGTAAATTTCTAAAAGACGGGGGTATGTCATATCAGGGCAGGAATTATACCACGCCCAAACGGCCAGTGCCGTGGATGCCCTGGAGTGTGGCCGTAATGCCTCTTCTAAAATTAACTCTCCACACGGCCAGTTTGGCATGCCCTGTCTTCAACTGGCCGTTGTGCCTTAAAAGAAAGTTGCGAATTTCCTCATTTAAAACTACATGTGACGCAGCAAATAAACAAACTCACGTTTCCCAGTGTCTCTGTCATCACGCTGGACATCAACAGTAGCGCGAGATTTCTCACACTCCCGCAAATATATGTGTAACGTTAACGTAAACATTAACAGCTAATTATTAATTAAACTGAGAGGGAGAGAGAGAAGCCATCGCTAACTGCTAATCTAAGTAACTAGCAGATCTGAAAAGCGTGTAAACAACTGGGATTAGCGAGAAAGTCGCTAAAAGAAGGAGAGAGCTATGAGTGCTTGAGCAGAACTAGAGTCAGTTTAAATGTACAGCGGGTAATTAGCCGTTGTAATGAAGAATATAGCAAAATGAACCGGGTTGAGAGCAGCAAAAATGCTATCAGTAGCAGTAGCCTGCATATGAGGCGTTTAGGGAACATCGGTAAATTGTAGCGTCTACCGATAGTCTGCATGTGAGGCGTTTAGGGGACATCTGTAGTCTACAGCAAATAACCTGGGTTACACTTATGTTATCGTGTGTTACTGGACATGTAACTAACTTTGCAGTCTGAGCCATCTTACATATGTGCTGTATCACACTGCAGCACTTATTTTTTCTATTAGGATATTTATTTTGTTGAGGAAAAAGGACTGAAAACACACACGCACAGATGACATGCATTTATTAGCAGAGTGCCTGCTCTCTCTATTGTACACACAGAAAAAGGTTCAAAGGTCATTTGGTCACGTAGTGGCGCTATGTAAAACTAAGGATTTTAAAAGGCCCTTTCAATACTATTGGTTTGGAACACTTCATGCATTCTTAAATAGTTCTTTACAGCACTATAAAGGTTCTAAAAAGACATTTCAGCTTTGTGCTATATGGAGCAGTTGTCATTCCAACTACTCACTACATCAGCTGATGTACTAGTTAGCTCCCACTCTGGTTAAAGGTGTGCTAATCAGTGAAATCAGCTAGTGTAGTGTTTGGTTGGAATGAAAACCTGCTTGCTCTTAAGTCACAATGGCACAAAAATTTGCAATGGAGAACCTTTCTAAAATTGTTCTTCATATCACTAAAAAGAGTTCTGCTTCGGTACAAGCCTAAAGAACCATTTCCGCAAGTCATACAACATAGAACATACAAGTTATTTTCAACCTGGGCCTTATTTTCCTAGGTTTTGCCATCATGACAATTAATTGTGATCAGCATTTTGTCACTTACTTCACTTCTCCAGCTCACCTGGAGCGCTACTCTCCAATAAACACACACAGGCCCCTCATTATCTCAAACAGTGGAACCCAAAAAGCAATTAAAACACGTCCTTTCAACACAATAACGCTCACACTGCAGCTCCACGTCTTTCAATAGCTGCAATTAACAGTTATCAAGACATTTCAGTTATAATAGTCCATTTGATACTTTTTTAGCGTTGCTCACACACTACCTTGTTGACTGCTGGCTGCCGCTTTTCTGCCGCGTTCATGTCATATCCTTAGAAGCAGAAGAACTGGGGCCAGTTGCACAAAACACCTTAAGTTTTCTCTTTAAGTATGACACTTAAGGCTTAATTTCTCCTTAGCTGAGGGACTTACTTAAGGGTGTTGCACAGAACCCCTTAAAAGGTTTCCTTAGTTAAGGAAAAACGTTAAGGCGTTTACTGCATTGAAAGAGATTTTACAGTGGTAAAATTCTACAGTTTCCATGGAGACCGTTTGTTTGCTTGCACTTGCGCTTGTGATACCTGTTATCGCCTCACAAAGTTGGCCTATAGATAGTAAAAAAATGGCAGAAGAAAAGAAGACAAGAACACCAAATTGGTCAGAGGAGGAAAAGATTATACTTCTGGAGGAATACAATAAAAAAAAGCACATACTAAAAAGTAAATTTGATCCGCAAATAACAGCAAACAGAAAACAACGAATGTGGGAGGAAATTGCAACGAAAATGAATTCAAGAAGTCTGGTGAAGAGGTTCATCCAAGAGGTCCAAAAAAAATACGACAACTTCTTCATTTATCGCCATAAACTCGGCCATGTTGCGGTTAAGATAGAGTCAGAGGTACTTTAAGTTTTTTTCCTGACTTTGGTTGCTAAGGTCTTTTGTGCAACGGTTTAACTAACTTTAAGGGACTCCTTAAGTATAAGACCAAGATAAAGAGTAAACCTTAAATACTTAAGTGAACATTTTAAGGAAACCTTAAGGAGAAGACTTAAGGGTGTTTTGTGCAACCAATTTTATTTTAAGGAAACCTTAACTCGGACTTTAAGGAAAATCTTAACTGAAGTTGCTTTGTGCAACCCGCCCCTGGCTTTCATTGCTTCTGATTCAAGCGTTTTTTACTCGTTGGAACACTCACATCCAAAATCATTTGTATTTATGAATTTAAAATCAACCATAAATGAACAGCAGATATATAATAACTGATATAATATAACTGATAACTTTGATTGGTAATACCTTGGACTGCCAACTTTGGGGTGGATTCCCTCTTCAAAAAGAAATTCCACCTACTCGAAATTACCACTAAGATGTTGACGAACCTCACTACAAACCTCAAGTTCGAATGTCAAAAAGATGTCCAACAAGAATAAATCCCACATTTGCAGCACAGAACCCAAATTCTTCAACAGCACAAAAAAACAATTAAGACAGCCCATCTCACATAAAATAAAAAATTAAATGTTGGCCCTGTGTGTGTGTGTATTGGAGAGCAGCAATAGTGCCGAACTGGAGGTACGTAAAGCTCTGCAGTGAAGTGCCGAAAATGTAAACACAATAAATCGTTATGGTGACGAAAACATCCCATTTCCCATTTCCTAGCATTGACGAGACTATAACGTTTTATTGATATATTTGATTTTGGCTTTATTAAACCAGGCAGGGCAGGCATAGAATCGTATTTCCAATAACAGTCTGGTGTCACACAGATGTTTCTCATTGAGATGGCAGATGCCAAAATCAGTAGTTGGTTTAGAGAAGTCCCACGTTGTGCAATAGTGGCGTTCAACAGCCACCCAAACCTGATCTAAATAACAGCAGAGGCTTTTGAAAGCAAGGATATATTGCAGTAAGACCAATAATCGAGTTCATGTTACATGTGGCATATTGAGTTGCATCCTCTTTTGCACAAACCCTGCCCCCTGCCCTGTCTCATTGACAGCAGTTATTTATTTCTGGATTTTAGGGGAAACGAGGCAATTCTGCTATTGGGTTTCATCTAGCAAGACTTGATTCTTTCTGGCATGTTCCAGAGGGCTTTTTAACCCAACAGACTGAAGGCTGAAATATTTAACAGTCAGCAAGTCACAGAGAGGCCTGCTGGCCGTGAGCCACTGCAACACCCACCCATTCACAATCTATATTTCATGGTCATGAATGAATGAATAAATGAATGACTGGCTTTTCTTTATATAGAGCCTTCTTGAGGGGAGGGGAACTTGTTGATGAATAAATATGGAGGTAATGGAGGAAGTAACAACAGGTCAATGAGAAGTTTAAGGCTCAGCAAAGCTGCTCTGCTCAAACTCTATAGCTCATGGTATAACTCATAGTTCATCTCTCATACTTTTTTACATGCACATTTATGGGATTAAAGAGTAACTAAACCCCAAACCCAAATTTGTGGTGAAGCCTGACATCTAATGATGGAAAGTAAGGTACTGAACTGGCCTTCTGCTATTGCCTGGTCTTTGGTGCCAGATGATGTCACCACCTGTTGTACTCTATAGAAGGTGACATCACCTGGCACCAAAGACCAGCCAATAGCAGGTTCACAAATGCCAGTTCAGTACCCTATTTTTCACCATTAAATGTCAGGCTTAACCACAAATTTGGATTGGATTGGATTTGACTGTTTTGGGGATCAAACCTGTAAATGTCTGATAATGGGATGGTCTCCCTCTAACACTAGGCCACCCTGCTGCCCATACATCTTTGACCAGTCCACCAACACATCTATGGTACATAAACACTGCTAATGTAATGTTAGGCTACTGAGAATTAAATGTAGAGGAAACAGCAAAATAGCAGAGGTATGAAGGCAGCTAGGCTCAACCTCGACAGTAGCGGAAAGGGAGAGTGTTTCTCATTCAGTGCCCTTCCCCAGATTTTCCCAGCGGGAATTTGAACTGGCGATCATCCAATTACAGACCTGCTGCCCAGGAGCCTGGCCCTCTTGTGTGATCACACTTATTTCACACCTCTCAGTGACATTCTAAGAAATCCATAGTTTGGTAGTCTGCTTTACTGCAGAATAGAGTTGCAGGCCTAGCAGCAGTGAGCTATTGGGGAAACCAGTGGCTCAGATGTCCTTTGAGATTTTACTTAAACATGAAGAAAATAAAAATGTGACAGTAATGCTGCAATTCGATTTACTAGATACATAGGGACTGAATGTTTAATGTTTCTGGAGTGATATGTATAGCCTATCTATATGTAATGTGATATGTACTGTATATCACTGTTGGTTGTATGTCTTAGCATGTCTCTTAGCACTGCAAGTATGGTCCTGTTGTCCCCGTAGCATGTGTGTCAGTATATACTGTGCTACTATGTTAGCTGTCAATATATCTCTTCCCCAAGACAAATTCCATTTATTGGACTGGGAGAATAAAATGATAACGTTTCTGCTCTGTAGAGTTAGAATCTGATTAGTATTATAATACCATTCCAAACCAGCAGTATTTGTCCTGTTGTTAGCACATTGTATCTGTCACAAACTCATCAAGGTGTAGGAGTGTAGGAGTGTACCATGAAGGTTAGTGTGCTTATTACAATTTCAGGAATGTGTATGGTTTGTAGGGTTTGTTTAATGTGTGTATGTGTGTGTGCATGGGAAGTTATGCTGGTATCCTCTAGCAAGGGTAGAATGAAGAACTGTGGCCTGGAGGTTTGAAAGACCATTCTACGACCAAAAGGTCATAGGCTGGGTCTGTGCAACGTCCAATGTGTCCATCATCAAAGTTCACGCAGGACGGGGGTACAATTGCCAATGGACCCTGCTGTACATCTTCTAAATGATGATTTCCACCTTTCCCTTACGGAAAAAACATGCAAAGTCTGGCTGGCAGGCCTGACTACAGCTAAAAAGATTGTAGTCCAGTGTTGGAAACCTCCTCATGATATGTCAAGTACTCTGGCTTTGGAGCTTTTTGGACATTTCTTACCTAAAACCAGTGTTGGGAATAACGCGTTACTAGTAATGTAACTAATTACTTTTTCAAATTAATAACACAATTACAATTACTGAAATTTAAATGGGCTCGTTACTCGTTACTGGATTATCCGGTTTATGATCATCCGACTTTACGGTGGCGCAAGTGAATCAAAAGACTACCAACTTCCCTGGAGACTTTATTTCTCAAAAGCGACTAGCGACAAATCTGGCGACTTTTTCTGACCATGGGAAGCAATGTTAATGTGTTGAATCCCAAAGCTTTTGGCAATAAATTGGTGCGGCTGATGCCAGTTTTCTCTACTTGCTTGTCTAATCCAGAGAGGTCTGATGATCACAGCGCTTCCCACAGCAGGGGCTGTAGGATAGGGTCCACTTGTAATTGGTACCGGCGCACGCCGAAACTGGCCCGGGTGGGCGGAGTTAGCACTTCTATTAAAACGGGCTACTCCGCGGCATGCATAACAAGTGCAGCATTATATATTGATATGCAAATTATCGTATGACATCATCTGGCGACTTCTAGCGAGTTTCTGAGCAGCCAGTAGCTACTTCCCTTGGAAAAGAGTTGGCAACACTGCTACTGGTCCGGTAACTTAGCCCACACAGTGTACTAATGCTTGATTTGAAGGCCTGTCAAGGCTAAATAATAAGAATAAATACGCCTATCAAAACATATCTATTATGTTTTATTGTTCCACTACTTACTTTTCATCATAGTGATAATGGGTACAATGATAGATCAAATTTGACAGTTGTCTTGTCCCACACTGTGCCACAGCAACACTAAAATAATATAACTATGTGTAATAAGAGAATTGAAGCAGACTTTTAAAAGTAACGCAGAAGTTACTTTCCCTAGTAACTAACTACTTTTATTATGCAGTAATTGGTAAAGTAATTCAATTACTTTTTGAGAGAAGTAACTAGTAACTGTAACTAATTACTAATTTTCAGTAGCTTGCCCAACACTGCCTGAAACTATCATCAGCAAGAGTCAATGATGCACGACCAAACACAATTTTTATGTGGACAAATTTGATATCTAACTTAAAAGATCTTCTGGCTAAATAAGGATGCTATGTCTGTGTGGGTATTATTATCCTGTTGGTTGGTGGAGGAGAGGGGGGTGGAGAGAGGGGTGGGGGGGGTAGGGATGGGGGTAGAGGGATAGTTGGGTTAAACAATCAAAATGTATTCAGCAACCTGTTATATTGTCTGTAACTTGACGGTGTTGCAATAAAAAAATAAATGAGAAAAAAAACAAAAAGTTCGGGCAGGACATGGAAGTTGTTAGTCATCTATCAGCCGATCGCTATGCACACCAATCACAATCCATTCTCATAAGAAATAGGTCTATTAACCTTAGTGTCACAGATTCTTGCTCCACCAACTGCTGCACCCACTCTGCTGCTCTGCCAGCTTTATGTTACTGAAGAGCAGATGTTAATCTACACCAACATCTTACCACGGCACCAAGACATTACCACCTTACCAAGATATTACCACCACACCAACATATGGTATCACCATACCATATTGTGGTTGGTGGCGGGTGGTGCTGCTCTGCTGGCGACTCGCGTCTTGTCCTGAACAACTGACCTTGTTTTTATTGTTTCTGTGAGTTAATTTTGTTTTATGCTATGTTTGCTTATGCCTCAAAGTGTTTTGCGATCTGTCAGAATAATTTCAGACAAGTATTGGCAAAATGAACAGCCTGAATCAGCCTGCTCTTATACACACAACCTGGACTACACAAACAACCCGGACTGATAATGGGACACGGCGAGGCTTCCGTTCTAGCCTACACTCAGGAACTCCTACTTAGTTTACTGAGCATGGCTCTGAAGTCAAGGAATAAATCCAAAAAGTGATTTGCAGAGGGAAACGCAAAAGGAGGGCGGCATTACAAGACGATTACAGCAAAGGGGCACTTGTCCTGCTTTCCCAGCCGTCATACTCCCCAACCTGTTTGTTTGGCTGCATTATTTTCTGCATCGCATATGTTCCACCAAGTGGCAAAGCGTACAGGGCTGCCACTGCAATTGAGGACAGTGTTCACAAACTCCAAACCACCCATATCAAACTCTGATCATAATGTTTTGCATCTCTACCTACAGAACCAAACCCAAAAGCAGAAAAAACAGAACAGACGGTGGTCAGAGTGTGGAGGGGGTAGAGTAAGGAGGAGCTGAGAGCTTGCTTCGAGACCACTGAGTGGAAGGTGCTCAAGGAGGGTACCCTGGATACCATGTGCATGGTGAAAGTCAATGTGTGCAATCAATAATACCCACTAAAACAGTGAAGGTGTACCCCAACTGTAAGACTTCTGTAACTAAGCACATTAAGCACCCAATGAACAGGAGGAAGATTGTTTCCAAAAGGAACAATATTGCAGAGTAGAACTGAGGGGGAAACTGAGGAAGGCCAAGCAGGAACACAGACAACACCTGGAGGATGCTTTTAAGGCTGGAAACTCCAAGAGAATGTGGGACACCATGAAGGCGATGACAGGTTTGTTGTCATCTCACAAATCAGCTGTGTCAGAAAACGAGGACGTTTTTGCCAATGAACTTAATACAGTTTTCACCAGGTTTGAGACTGTAGAAACTAGCTGACTTGTAACAAAGTGCTAGACTCCAATCCCCCCCAAAAAACAGCAGGAGCCCAGTGATTTCCACCCAGTTGCCCTCACATCAGTAGTGATAAAGACAAGAAAATTGTCTCCTGCAAGTTTTCTGGGGCTGTTCAAGACCAAGTGGACCTGGATAATCCCAAGGCCTATGCCAGAGCATTGTTTTTTGATTCCTCATCCACCTTTAATACTATGCCGGACGTTCTCTTACACAAAATGCAGCAATTACAAATAAACCCAAATCTTATTCTTTGGTATAGCTCCTTCCTCACGTATAGACAACAACTGGTGAAAATCAACAGTACATATTCCCTTCTGATGACAAGACAACAAACTGTGGGGTGACCAAGGGTTCTGTGAGCTTGCCACTGTTGTTTACTCTGTACACAAATGACTGTGTGACTGATGTGTCCAACCAGTATGTCCTCAAATTCTCAGATGACACCACACTGGTGGCGTTGCTGAAAGAGGGGGAGGACTCCAGACAGTATATGAGCAGTGTGAGACTGCTGGTGGAGTGGTGTGAGTGGAACACCCTCACCCTAAATAAAAGTAAGACTGAGGAGATCATCTTTAGGGGCAAGCAGAGCACAAATTATGCCCCTGTCACCATCTACGGGACTCCAATTAAACAGGTGACCTCATAGCAGCTGAGGGTCCAGGTGCACTCCTCTTTGTCATGGAGCAACAATGTGGACTACGTTCAGCTGAAAGAAAGAATCCGCAGTCTACTGAAGGTATACTGCAAAGTCACGTCAGCCACTGGAGAGGGCATTTCATGAAGCTTGCCTTAAGAGACTGGCAGACAACATCTTTCAGCTCGTACCATTGGGGAAATGGTTTAGACTGCTGAACTGTATAAAGAGCAAATTTAAGAAGTCATTCATTCCGTACTCACTAAGGACTCAAAACCAACATTGGGACTCACGTTGGGTCTTGTACACACTTTTAAGACTTGGTCTATGGAGGCAGAACAGAGCTGGGTGGCCCTATACGCTCACTACGCAAGTTGCGTAGGGCCCCGCAAATTACGCAAGGGCCCCGCCTCCCCCTCATGTCAAAGCGTGTGTCAATGTTTACAACTTCGATGAGAGGATGAAGCGGAACTATCCTTCTGGTCACGAAAAGAGGGAAAAAAAACACCATGAGAGTGAATTGCGGGAACAGCAATCAGGTAAACTTGTGTTCTCTCCTCTCCAAGTTTGATGTCGGCAAATAACAGTAACGTTAAGTTGATGTGCTAGCTTGCAGTGCATCTCTCTCTAGTCTGTCTGTCTTGCTAACCTAGCTGGGCAGTGCATCTCTTGGTCTGTCTGTGTCAACTATTTATTACGTTTGATAAACGCCACGGGCAACGGTGTTTATAGACTGCAGCTCGGAAAAGATAACCGCATCGCGCGTGAACATGCGTTCATATACGCATGCACAAAATGAAACTCACGCTTTCCAGCAGCAACCTCTGTGGGGACCAGTCCAGACAATATATGGGTGTGATGGCACTCCTCATAGGTGCACATAATTTTAAAACAAGACAATGATTATCTAGTCTCTCAGTCAAGGTTTAGTTACAACTCTGGACTAATGCAAGATGGATAGCAATGGATTGACATTGACTATTGATTAAATATTGAATTTAAAATGTTGATTAGCTGGGCATACTGGGCAATATGGATACTCTACAATTTCTCCAGCTCTGAGGCAGAAGACAGATGGGAAATGTGTATCTTGTCTGAACATTCATTTTTTTAGTGCAATATTGTTTTTGGATGTTGTTTTTAGTCTTGTGATCTTATCCGTTTGGTGTGATGTGTGATGTATGTTGTTCTGGCACTGGTTGCAAAACAAATTTCCATGAAAATGGACAATTAAATTCATCTTAATCTTATTTTATCTCATACCAACATGTTATCACCATGGAAAGACATTACCACTGCACCAACATGTTACCACCATGCCAACACATTACACCCTATTAACATATTACCATCATACCAATATAATAATATAATAATAAACTTTATTTATATAGCACTTTTCAAAAAACAGAGTTTACAAAGTGCTTTACAGATCAAATAGAAACAGACAGAAAGACAGAAGTACAATCAGTTAAAAGCCAAAGCATAAAAATGTGTCTTGAGACGTGATTTAAAAGTAGTAATGGATTCAGACAATCTTACATTGGGAGGCAGACTGTTCCACAGTCTAGGTGCCATTGCTGCAAATGCTTTATCACCTTTTGACTTCAGTCTGCATGTTGGAACAGCCAACATACCTTGGTTTGAAGACCTAAGGGACCTTGTGGTCTGGTATGAATGAAGCAACTCAATGATAAACTCAGGTGCCTGGTCATGCAAGGCCTTCCTTAAAACAGTTTTGAGCAGCCTGGCAAAAGAACTAATACTTATAGTTAACATTCTCTCCAATCTGGCATTTTTCCAAAGGCTTTGAAAACTGCAGTCATCAAGCCGCTCCTAAAGAAGAGCAGTCTTGATGCTACTGTACTGGATAACTATCGACCGGTATCAAACTTACCATTTTTAGGTAAAGTTATTGAAAAAGTTGTTCACCAACAACTTAGTAACTTTTTAATGCTGAACAATTGCTTCGATAACTTTCAATCAGGATTTCGGCCCCATCACAGCACTGAGACTGCACTCATAAAGGTACTAAATGACATTCGCCTGAACAATGACTCAGGCAAAGTCTCTATTTTAGTACTGTTGGATCTTAGTGCTGCCTTTGACACTGTGGACCATACAATTCTATTACAAAGATTAGAAAACTGGGTGGGACTCTCTGGAACTGTCCTTAAGTGGTTCAAGTCATATCTTCATGACAGAAAGTACTTTGTCTCCATTGGAAACTGTGTGTCTGAGCAGATGGCCATGACCTGCGGGGTTCCACAGGGGTCCATTTTGGGACCTCTCCTGTTCAACCTCAATATGCTTCCGTTAGGCCAAATCCTACAAAATAATAAAGTAGCCTACCATAATTATGCAGATGACACGCAAATCTACATATCACTTACGCCAGGTGACTATGGACCTGTTGAAACTGTGTCACTGCGTCGAACAAATCAATGACTGGATGCGGCAAAATTTTCTCCAACTAAACAGAGATAAGACCGAGATAATTGTCTTTGGAGCACAGAAAGAAAGAATGTCTGCTCTCACCTTGACTCCCTGTCCCTCATAACTAAGAGTCAAGCCAGAAATCTTGGCGTTATCCTGGACTCAGATTTAAATTTCAATAGCCACATCAAATCGGTAACTTCGTCAGCTTACTACCATCTAAAAAATATTGCAAGAGTCAGAGGACTAATGTCCAAACAATACCTAGAAAGGCTTACCCACGCCTTTATTTCCGGTAGATTGGATTACTGCAATGGTCTGTTCACAGGGCTTTCAAAAAAAGCTCTTCGGCAACTCCAACTTATTCAGAACGCCGCTGCCAGGGTCCTGGCGAAAACTAAGAAATACGACCACATTACACCAGTTCTAAAATCCTTACACTGGCTACCAGTCACTCAGAGAATTGATTTCAAAATCTTGCTGCTTGTCTACAAATCACTCTGTGGCTCTGGGCCCAAATACATCTCTGACATGCTTGTGCCATATGAACCTTCTAGGACCCTTAGGACATCTGGCCTACTGGCTGTCCCAAGAGTTAGAACAAAACACGGTGAAGCAGCGTTTTGTTATCATGCAACACAGACCTGGAATAACCTCCCAGATGATATTAGACAAGCCCCGACTCTGACCACTTTTAAGTCAAAGCTAAAAACTTTCTTATTTTACGCTGCCTACTCTACCCTGTAATGGCTAAAAACTTATCTTTTCAGCTTAGCTTTTAAATATCCTTAATTTTAACTCTTTCTGTTCAGGATCCCAACAGAGTTGACACGGGCAAGTATGAATTTTCATTCGTCTTGTCCAGGTAATGCTTACTTGCGCATGAGTGAACACTATATGTGGGGGGGACAGAGCTTTACCCTGTATGATTCTCATCCATCTGTGGATGGTGAGGTTTTTGACCAAGAGGAGAATCTATGATTCTCGTCTGCCTTAGGCAGTGAGATCTGACGTAAATATCAGATCAAGAGTAGAATCAGGAAGGACAGGGGAAAAGAAAATTACAGAAAAACATATGGGTTCACTCAGAATGTGCATCTAAAAGTGGGAGTATTTGTTGTATTTGTTGTGTTCTTTCATCTTTCTATCTCATTTGATTTGAACTGCACTAGTTTACTTTTTAAGTCTTTTATCTTTTGTATCTCTTGTCTGTACTTTTGCACTTTTTAATTGTAAATCTTTTACCTTTACTGTATTTTTATCATTCTGTAAAGCACTTTGAATTGCCCCAGTGTATGAAATGTGCTATACAAATAAAGCTGCCTTGCCTTGCCTTATATGTAATTAGAAGAATTTTAAACTTAATTCTGAATTCTATTGGAAGCCAGTGTAAAGAGGCTAAGACAGGTGTAATGTGTGACGTATGCTTAGTTTTAGTCAACAATCTTGCTGCAGAGTTTTGAACTAGTTGGAGCCGTCCCAAGGCAGACTGATTTAGGCAGGTAAAAAATGCATTGCAACAGTCTAAACATGATGTTACAAAGGCATTAATAACCCGTTCAGTGTTGTGAAAAGAGAGAAAAGTACAGATTTTGGAAATGTTCCTTAATTGAAAAAAACATGACTGTACCAGTTTCTTGACATGATGTTCAAAATTTAAGTTAGGGTCAAAGATGACCCCTAGATTTTTTGACACAGGCTTAACATTGCTTGTAAAAGAGCATAGGTACTGCTGAATTTGTTTAGAAAAGCATTCAGGACCAATAATAAGAACTTCAGTTTTATCTGAATTTAGCTGGAGAAAGTTGTGAGCCATCCAATCCTTGATATCAGCCAAACAATCACGTAAGATGGTCAGCCTACTGAAATCGTTGGGATGAATTGAAAGATACAACTGCGTGTCATCCGCGTAAAAGTGAAAAGCAATGTGATGCTGGCGGATAATTTGTCCCAAAGGTATCATATAAATGGAAAACAATATTGACCCAAGAATTGAGCCCTGAGGCACCCCACATGTCATTTCAGAGGCTGATGATGTGAAGTTACCAAAAGACACTGTCAATTTCCTGTTGCAAATGTAGGATGTAAAGCAGTTTAGGGCAGTCCCAGAGACACCAGCACATTGCCTCAATCTGTTTATTAGAATAGCATGGTCAATGGTGTCGAAAGCGGCACTTAGTTCAAGTAACACCGGCACAGAGCACTGACCAGTATCAGCACTCATCGGCATGTCATTTGTGACGCAGATAAGGGCAGTTTCGGTGCTATGATGCTGACAAAAACCTGAGTGAAACTTCTCAAAGACATTATTTCTTTCGACCACATCAAGGAGCTGCTTTGAGATGACTTTCTCCAAAATTTGGAAATAAATGGTAGTTTGGAGATGGGCCTATAACTACTTGGTATAATGGGGTCAGGACTGGGTTTTTTTAACAGAGGCTGAATGCTGGCATGTTTAAAATAATCAGGAACATGGCCAAAAGAGAGTGAGCTATTTACAATATTGAGCAAACAAGGACCAACAGTTCCAATAATGCCCTGTATGTAATATGTTACCGTCATACCAATATGTTACCACCACACCAAGATGATACCACCACAGCAAGACATTACCACCGCACCAACATGTTACTGCCATACCAATATGTTACCAGCATGCCAACACATTACAGTCACAAACATTGCCCTGGGGTTTAACATATTGCTAGTTTTTTGTTGCAGTGTTAAACCACCAGCCATCACTAGAGACCCCTACTGTGCTACTGTTAATACTACCTAATCATTAAGCTCATTCTCAGTGTTTGGTGTTTTGATGGATGAGTGCTTACAGCTATTTGACCTTATTAACAATGACTGACAGTTTCATGCTGTTTCTCCACGGAGGAAATTGATCATTAGTGTTTTCCTGTTTGGGCCCTGCAGGGCTTCAGTAGCTATCAGCGTGCTTCCTATCCCAGTGTGAACTGGACAAACTGGCTATTCTGTGGCTCTGTACTGGGCTCTGAATGCTACCAGTCTGCTACCCTTCTTTTCTTTTTCTGCACGTATTCCTGTACATATATTTCAGTCAGACCACTGGCATAAAACAGATTTATTTAGAATGAGTGCAAATATAGATACAGAGTTTATTATGGCCTCGAGGGTGTGATCGTATCACTCCCTGCAAGCATAAACCTAAGGTAGCCAAATGAGATAGGAGGGAGTGGTGATAGCAAACTTCCCCCCTGGGGGAAAACTAGAAATCCGAGCCTACAGGTGGATGCTGGGGTGGAGGTGGGGTTGATGAAATGTTGGTATGATGAGCAGCAGCAATAGCAGCAGCAGCATAGACACTGTGAGAGAGAATGAGCAAGTGCATTTGCTTCATATTGGTCTTCTGTAGCCCTGTAAATGTGATAATATGAATGCATGATGTGCAGATTCTGCATATGTGAAGTATATTAAAATATATTGTTAATATTCTGATTTTCTGGTAAATGTTTTGTATATGTTGCATTAATATATGTATTATCTATTTATTTTCATACTGCATATATTTTTATATTCTTGGTATATTCTTTATATTGTACTTTTTTTTCATTCATTGTTTCTGCATCCATGCTGTAATTCATATACATATTTGCATACTTTTCATTCATATATTTCTACTTATGTTCTAGTTCTTGTCAGTTGTGTTATGTCTATACACTATTTCCTCAATTTCCCGATGAGGATCATTAAAGCCTAATTTAATGATTGATTTAATGATTATCTCATGAGTCCTATCTGAACCTGTCTGCCAAGGGCCATGAGGGGCAGATATAAAAAAAATATCTTCTACCCCCCTCCTTTTGTTTTTTCCTAGCACTTCACTGTCATTCATGAGTACTCTACCATCTATTGTCTGGGTGCTGTGACCTCTGACCTTTGATTACTATTGGTTGCTTGTAATATGGGTGATCTAGGAATTGAAGCTTATTCTACTGTTGACCTTATTGGGAGTGTCTCTGGATAAAAGTGTCAACTAAATGCCGAAAATGTTCATTGGAAATAAATAGAAAGGGAGGGATGTTGTAAACAATTACTTGTGCTCAGATGGTGAAAACTGTGAACATCTGTGAACAGCTATCTTCAGGCTATTCCACAGATTTTCAAAGGGATTCAAGTCTGATCTTTGGCTGGGTGACTCAAAGACATCCACATGTTCTGAATCCATTCCAATGTGGACTTGGTAGTATACTCATCTCTTGTTCAGACCAGGAACCTGTCTCATGAGGTTTAGTGGGCCAGCAAGCTAACTCAGGGCTTAACTCTGACCCAGTATGAACAAAAACACTGCATTCAAATGAATGAGACAAGTAGTAATAAAATGAACTACACAGGGGATACTGTTGAATTAACAGATAGTCAGAAAGGCTGTTGGCAGGGCAACAGTGTTTAGAGACCGACAGAACACCTTTGCTTTCCATGATGATGTATTATATCCGAGATATAATAAATGTTTGCAGCGTTCCCTGCCATTTGCCCACTCTGACTGTAGCCTAAAAGAGGGCTTATATTAAATAGCAGGTAGCTTTCATTAGTTCCCACATAGGCCTCACCTTCCTTACCTTTAACTGACTACAAAAATACTCATTACATCTGTCTTACATTACATCAGGTTGCTTGTAATGTTGGTGATTTTCTGTAGGAATTGAAGCTCAATGTACTGTAAGTCACCCAATTGTCGAACTGCATCACAACTATTCTCTAGTAAGAAACATTCATTGTGGTGCATTTATCCATCAGGAAAGCAACTATTGACAAAGCTTTACTTACTTTTTCCATTAATTCCCCAACAGCAATTAGAACAAGGATGGAAACCATGATGTAAAATACCATTTTTACCTGCTGTGACTTAATTCCTCAGCATGATGCTAATGCAATTTAGCCCTTCTTGGTTTCAGAATAGCAAAATAATACATCAAATACATTTAATAGACTATCACTGTGACCAGACAAAAAGCTGTTTTTTCAGGTTTTAAGGACACAAGGTTCATGAAACTCACTCAACACATAAATGACCATGGAAACTTTACATTCCAGTTCCAAATTTCAGTTACGTGTTTTTCACCCTGCAGGTGTGCAATGTTGAATTTCAGCAGATCTGAGTCATAACACCACCTTTCACTTGTACAGCTACAGGCTGGCCTAGTGGGTAATGGGTTCATGATTTCATGGTTTCATGATGTCAAGGTCACAATCTCAAGCCCAGAGCAGTTAATGTGTGTCAGTCAACAGCCATGTGTCCTGTTGAAGTGTCCTTGAGCAAGTCACTAAGTCACCGCTCATTTATTAAATCACTTCGGAAAATAGTGAACTGAATGTGTAAAATGTAAATAGTACAGAGGGCACAGCATATCTGCTCCTATTCACAGACACATCTGAGGTAAATACAGCAAAACTGTAATTATCACCAAACAAAGCTTATTCTCTGGAGCACAACATGGCTGCCCTTTTGATAGAACAGAGTAGCTTCCCTTCTTTGTATAATAGGTACAGAGAAGAGGTACAGCACAGTGTACCATTTTACACTGAGCCAGCAGGACCAGTCCAGCAATGATCCTCTCCAACCCCTCAGTCCCTGCATTTCACTTGGATCCAGTTAGCAACCACAGATTAATGCTAACATACTACTAATACTGCTGATGACTAGTGTCAATAAACCAAACCAGTGCATGGAACATTAGTCCACCGTTCACTATCCAAACAGACCAAATTAAAAGCCATTATCATCCAAGGGACGATGGGTGAATCAGAGTAACTTCCAATTAAAATCCAAACAATTCAAATTAAAAGCTTGTTCTTTTCATTAAGAATTGTAGCAATATTAAGTTCTATACAAAAACAATGGATCAACAGAGAGGATGCTGAAGGAGTGGCTGTCCTTATCCTCTGTGCCCTGAGATCAATAACATTGCTAGTTCCAGCCTTGCCACTGAGGGCTCTGGGTTCACGCCCCAATCCAAATGCCAAACCATAAATCATTCATCAACAGCAGGAAGAAAGAGTAGAAGCAGACAGAAGAGAAGGCAAAGGCCTGACCTTCTCCTAGAGATACAGCAGATAGTTAGAAAACAGCAGCCAGGTTCAGCACCTGAATACAGTCAAAGTCTCATGCAATGCTGGAATAATCAGACATATCATGCTGCATCTTTATCTCTTTTTCCCTCTTTATTTTTCTCTGCATATATGAACTCAATTCAATTCAACAAGCTCTACTGGCATCACTGTTCTGTAACAACATTGCCAAAGCAAATGTGCATTCATAGTGCTCATCAATAAATCCATCATAACATGGAATAACAGATGAACAGCAACAGAACTATATGGACAGGGTAGGTCTTAAGAGGAGCCGTTGTCCCTCAGGCTATGACAGCTGACCACATATTTTGCTATTATTTTCCCAGTCAGGAACTGCATTTTTAAATAGGTCAAAATATGTCATTCTTTCATATTTTATACAGTGAAAGAGGAAGTGCACAACTTTCTCTACCTCACCTGTCATGCAGTGACCACAGAGTCTTTCATCTTTTGGGAGCCATGTTTTTTGTGCCTTCCCCTTTCTATAGCTAGACTGTGGTCACTGGGCCTGTACTTGGTCAGGATCTGTCTCTGCTTTTTTTTTTTTTTTTTATCTTTGACAGTCAAGAGATATTCTTCAAAGTCGTATTCACTTTTTAGGGTCCGATAGCATTGTAATTTACTTTGAGTTTTAGCTTCAGTGTCCCAATGTTTCAAATAATTATTCTTGCAATTTGTGATTATTTGATTGACTTTTATGTTTTTAAAAGCAGTGCTGGTCTGAGGACAGTTGTATGTGTTAGTATTAGTTACTCTCAGTACCAGCTGACCAGAGGACTCTTTTCAGGGTTCAGTTCTTGGATTTTGAGAGCTTTGAAATGAACTGACTCTTCGGGATTTGATTTTAAATGCATCCAGAATTTTAGGCATCTGTCTCTCTCTCTCTCCCTCTCCAGAACATGAGTTGAAGATGAGCTGTCTTCAGGCTGAGTTGGAGGAGAAAGCCTGTCCTCCACCAGAGGAGTTGGAGTGTAAGATCTGCTACCAACGCTACAATGCCCACAACCGTAAGCCTAAGATCCTGGACTGCCTGCACCGGGTCTGTGCCCGCTGCCTCAACAAGATCCTGGACATGGCTGATGCCGCCGGCTGCATCTCCTGCCCCTTCTGCCGCCACCAGACTGAGGTCACAGAGTACGAGGTGTCGTGCCTGCCCGACGACGCCAACATCATGTCCCGTCTGGCGACGCGGGACAAGTCCTGGAGCTCCGATCACAGCAAGGAGGTGGTCCTGACTCCCAAGAGCCTCTCCTCCTCAAGCCCTTCCCACGACTCCTCCAACTGCCTGGTCATCACCATTATGGAGGTGCAGAGGGACTTGCAGCGCTCCCCCAGCCGCAATGGCAGCTCTGACATCTACGCCGAGCAGAGCTTGGACTCAGTGTCGCTGGGCTCCAACAGGCCGGCAGACCAGGATGCCCTGTCCAAGTTCTGTAACCATGTCCCTCGCATCCTTGTCTGGCTGCTGGGCTTCTTCTACTTTGGCTCACTGCCTCTGGGAATCTACCTTCTGGTGATCCAGAGAGTGACTCTGGGCATTGTATGCGTTAGCCTGGTGCCTTCAAGCCTGACAGTTTGCCTGGTCTATGGATTCTGCCAGTGTCTATGCCAGGGCATGTGTGACTGCTCCTCCAGGGGCTGATGCAATGCTACTGGGATGGGAGGACTGAATAATGGGCTGTCCTAGGGTAGGAAAAAATGTGCTCACCTGGACCGGTATCAGGTGTGTAACATAGATAGATAGGAGAACAAAAGGTGAAGGCACGTCCACTTCTAAACAGGTTTTTAAGGCTTCCAGCACTTGGACCAGTTGGACTAGCAATCCTCATGCAATGAATTGTCCAATCAGAAGAGCTAGAAGGATTTAGACTGCCTTTACTGTTGGTCTGTCCCCAATCGGAGTTGAGAGACGACGTCTACGACTGGATTGTTTCACAAGTTTTTTAGGTCCAGACGACATTTCGGCTAATCTCTATAAACAGATATCTGCATATGAGACGTCGTCTCTCAACTCCGACTCCATTCTCGCGTCTCAAGTTACTAATCGGACTGTAAACAATGACCGGCGCACAGAAGAGGAAGTCTTGGCCAGGATGTCCGCTGGCTACACCGGAAACCCGGAAATATTGGTTGTCGCCCCCAGAGTCTAATCGTCGTCATACCGATAGACGATGGGTTCCGAGATTGGTCTGTCCCTGTGTCAGGCCGAGAACCAGACAAAGAACCACATATCGACTGACGAGCTCTGTCAGTGACCTGGAGAGGTGACTGTAGCAGTAGTCATTGTTCTGTACTGCTGTATGTGCATATATGTATGTGTGTGTGTGTGTGTTTATGTACTGTATGTGTATTGTATGTACTGTGAAAAGGGAGCAGGGCAAACAGTACCAAGGTTTCTGTGATGTGTCATGTATTTTTGTTCTTCCAACCTCTTTCTGATCTGTACTCTCTAGAGATTTGTTCTTAAATGAGATATCCATAAGTGACAGCTACTCTGACATAACGATTGACAGCACAACATTAAACCAAATGATGGTAATTTTTAAAGGATAGTAGGGAACTTAAGTCCTTGGTTTACTAAATGAGAACACTTATACAGTCTGGGATTTTAGATAATGAAAGATGATATTCTTCCCCAAAATGAATATATAGCATTTTGGAAAATTTTGTCTCAAACCCTTTCTCTAGACATGTTCAGTTAAGCCCCTGATATCTGGCTCTGTGTTTTTCTACCACTGTCTATCTACCTGCTCCCTCTATGTTTTCCTGTGTGTCTGTCTACAGCTCTGATGACTGCAGCTCTCAGCTTAGTGCCACACTACTGACTACAGGAGCTACTAAACCATGAAATAAATGGAGAATTATTTTGGATGCGTTGCTTGTGTCGTTGTTTTTGTCATCATTTTTATACCTCTGCCTGTTGCCTTGGATTCACTCCATTTTTTGAACACCAACCAATCCCACGCTTCCTTCAACATCACCGTTATCAGGTTATCAAGAGCGACACGAGCTGGACTACGATAACATCAGAGAGAGAGATTGAAAGAGACAGAGATAGAGACAGAAAGACAGAGAGGGAGAGAGAGAACTATTTCTTTCACCGCAGTGTTTCAAGGCAAGGCAAGCTTATTTATATAGCACATTTCGTACCCATAGGAAATTCAAAGTGCTTTACACAAGGTGCATAAGACATTTGATAAGAAATACAGGATAAGATAAATAAAATAAATAAAAAGAGATAATAATGTGCATAGGAAGAGAGAATAAATAAAGAATTAAAATGCGTAAAGAGAGAATAAAGATCAAGTTACATATAGGCAGTGCAGAACAAAAAGCTTTTGAGCCTAGTTTTAAAAGTGGTCAAAGCTTAGTTTTAACTGGGAATAGTTAGCAGACTGGTCCCAGATGACCTGAGGGGTCTAGAGGTTTCATATGGTAAGAGAAAGTCAGAGATGTATTTTGGTCCTAAACCATTGAGCAATTTGTATTTTAAAGTCGCTACTTTGACAAACTGGAAGCCAGTGCAGAGACTGAGAATTAGTGTAATGTGTTCAGTTTTCTTAGTTTTAGTTAGAACTCTAGCAGCAGCGTTCTGAATCAGCTGTAGCTGTCTGACGGCTTTTTGGGGTAGCCCTGAAAAAAGACATTTTGTAAATATGACGACTGGGACCATCACCAGTCAGCAAAATAGCCTACTACAATGGCATTTTATTATGTAACAGCTTTTCCAATTTTCTTTTTCCTTCTGTCTTTATAATATGAGGTGTCATTCAAGTAAATCTATTTTCTTGATTCAAGTCTAGAGAAATACTCAGTGTACGCTCTAGTCTAGTCTATTCTGTGTTGTCTAATGGGCTTTTACTAAGACAAGAAAGGAATGAAAGTAGCTGTCTGCCCATACAGCCATCTAGTGGCGTTTTTTTGCACTCGTCAATTTTACGATTTAGGGAGCGGGTGTGTTCTGATAATTTCTCATGGGTTGGGGAGAAAAGCTTATCTTTCATTACTAGCCAGTCACATACCATCGGTGGTGAGGTTTTCCACAACGGCTGCCCAGGAATTTGCCTTTTTATTTCCATCCTTGTAATCTGCCCTCTCTAAAGGCATGGGAACATTGTTAATGTGTTCATTCATTTTTCTACAAATGTATGGTCTTCCATTGCTGTTGATTACTATTTAGTTTGAGCTCAGAGAATTAAGAGAATTAAGTGATGTTCCATAGTGTTGTCATGACAACTGAGCCAGCGATGGGGTCAGAGTTCAATCCAATTTAAGTCTCAGCGATGTGCGCAATGGCCATCGCAACAATGACAAATCGCCCATCGCTATAGTATATTATAAACAACATGTCATTGCGACCAACCATAAAATGTGATCACCACCGGTGGCAACGATGATAGATCGCTGTACTATAAACTGCCCTTTACACCGGGTCCTCCTCACTAATAAAGCGATAAAGTGCTAAGACTGGTTTATACAACCGACTGGAGAGAGACAGACACAAAGGAATGACAGAAACAAAGAACAAAAGAAACAAAGAAATGAGAGACGACATACAGTATGTGGCAGCAGTTCAGATGGTGTAAAGAAGTCTTATTTTCTGCCTGGGTTAGCAGTGCTGTTGGACAGACTGTCTGTCGGTAGAGCGTTTGTCCTGCTGGTTGTACTGACTGACAGCTACAATAGGACCCTGCCTTTCATCCCTCTGGGCTGAGTGGCAGGTTACATTATAAAACTCTTGGAAGCTCCTCACCTCCATCTGAAAAAAGAATGGGTTTCAGTCCAGACCATGCTCCGCTGCCTCCATCTCTGGCAAAAGGTAACATACAAAGCATTTCCTAGGTCTGGCTCTCTGATTCAGCCATGATGGCTTCATCTCTTTACAGGTGAGCAGATGAAAGTTTCAGTTGGGACTAAGGGCTTCCCCGAATAAGATTTTGTGTGGTCTATTCTGAATTGTCGAGCCAAGCCCATGGTTGATTGACAGTTGAAACTGATTTTTTTATGCATGCACTCAGGCTCACAAATGCCTAATCTTGCAAGCTTTTAGTTGCGTCCATTGTTTGTAAGCTGGTAAAAATATTCCTATGTGTAAGGTAAGACATGTAAACCTCAAATGTCTGGTGTTATCCATATATTTTAGCTGTGGTCTCTGTTATGTGTTATAAGGGAGTACTAACGCCAGAACACAGCTACAAAAATGCCTAGAAGTGGCCTTTGTATTATTGTCAATATACTCAGAACACAATCCAGAATTTTCTGTAACTCACTGAAATCAGAAATCAAATAGCCTAATTAATTAAATCATGAAATAAAGCCACCACTGCTATGAAAAGAAAAATGTTAAGACAAACAGGCTATGTGAAAAAAACTGTTCCGAAATTTAACCAGGATTTGACCACACAAGTTCCCTCAAGCAACCGATGAGACAGAAAGCTAGGCCTAAATAGATTTCCAATCAAAGAGATCATAAACCGCATTTGCCTTCGTAAACAATCGCTGTTGAGTCGGCCGGTTGTCACAGCTGATCGTCAGTGATATATGAGCAGAGGCTTTGAATCAACCGGACTGGGGTGGCTTTCCCGATAACGATGAACACTCACAACATACTTAACGCACGATTTGAAGACATGTCTGGAAAATTTCATGTGGCTTTCCCAAAGGATACATCGGAAAGAAAATTTCACAGCATACTTGAAGAGCATTAGCACATAGCAGAATCATCAATCTGATAATGATTTTGATAATATATTGCTCTTTATCTTGTCACATGTTGGTGGCCTACATTTTCAATGTAAACATAAAATAGTAAAGTTATAGGCCAGCATTGCACTGCAGTTTAATTTCTCCCACTACATTGCTGATTGCATAGTGTAATGGTACATGTTTTGTACCATTACACTGCTATTCATTTTTTTTTTTTGAACTTATTTTTTATTCAACACACATAATACGGAGAACATACAACTTGGAGGAGATGCATATACAATTACACTCGTTTTAACTTATATTCCCTTCATGTCTGTTCTGAACATTGTTATGAAATAATTCTTCTTCATTGGTAATAATAGCTTTCATAATACATAAACATGAGCAGCACAAATCAAATCAAATACCGCACCATTTGAACCACCAATGAATTAACAATACAATAACTGTAGTGTTCATTTTTTTTTTTTTTTTTTTTAAATCTCTTCCAAATTGCTACTTAACAACCAAAGGAAAATTATTTTTTGTTTGTTAGCATGAGGAGAAAGTTGATTTGGAACCTTCAAAGTGTACATTCTTGCTAAGGCAATAGAAAATGGAAAAGCCAGTGTGTTGTATTAGGTCCAGTCATCCCTATAAAGGCCCAATTCAGAGTTTAACAGAATTATATATACTACCATGCAAATTAGTACCATAGACAACATCAGGCTATACGGTCAAATCTACAGCACTATACGACAGGCAGCAACATTCACCAGCTACCTACTCTAGCTTTCTGGGTGAGCAACTAGTTCTCTTCAATCTGCGTACAAATAACACCACTTTACACTTTCAAATTGCGTGCAGTGCCTACGCCAAAGTCCAATTTTACATGCAGGTGATACGCCAATCCTTCCCATTAACTTCTGTGGAGAGCAGATGCGTCCAAATACCACGCATCACCTTGAACGGTCATGACGTCACCAGCGAGGCTCAGGTTGTTTAACGGTTAAATTTAGGCAAGTAAAACGACTTTGGGTAAATTTAGGCAAGTAAAACAAGTTTGGTTAAGGTTATGGTAAAGTTTAAGCAAGTAAACCAACTTGGTTAAGGTTTGGGTTAAGGTTATGGTTAGGCAACTATAACAACTTGGTTAAGGTTAGAGAAATGGTTTGGTCATAGATAAATAAGGAAAAAGTTTGTTAAAAATTTAAATGTGACTTACGGTTGAAATGTACTTTGAAAACGCTGGGAATCGAACCCCGGTCGTCAGCATCGAAGGCAAACGTATACGCCCATCCACCACCCCAACCACAACACCATTTTATTTCAATGTCACACTACTTCCTGTTTATAGTCGTGTCTCCGTCACGTAACTGTTTTGTGCTGGGAACACGTAAATTTAACACTTTACATTCCACCAACACGTAATTTGCTGTTAACATGTCGTGTTCATTTCACATTTTTCTGTGAGATCAGTCTGGGGTGAGTGAGTGAGTGAAGGTAAGTCATTGGGGTTACCAAGTAGGCACCCTACTTCACCGATGTTTTGTTGAGGCCCACAACACCGCAAGAAGGCTCAACAGTGTATTCCAGCACTGTTGACACCTTTGTAACCAACAACACTACTACTACTACTACACACTGCCATCAATATAAATTTCTATCCCATAACATAAAGTTACACACTACATCTGCACCCTAGATGGCCAACTCAGCAGTCCACATAACCACATTAAAGGAATAGTTCACCCAAAAATGAAAATTGTGTCATCATCTCCTCCCCCTCATACCAAATGAAACACAGGTGAAATGTGTTAGTCCATATAACACACAGGGAGGCTGCAGCACAACTTGGTAGCAGCCTTCTCCAAAACAACTGAAGTCAATGGGGACCTGTTCTTTAGAGCTCCAAAACAAAAACAGACAAACAATCACACTGTGAATAGAAAGACCTACACACCATTATTTGTTGCAAATCAATCATAGTTAAGATTTGCACTAAATGATTGTGTAAATATACTGTAGGTCTTTTTGGAACTCTGAAGAACTGGTCCCCACTGACTTCAGTTGTTTTGGAGAAGGCTGCTATGGAGTTGTGCTGCAGCCTCCCTGTGTGTTATATGGACAAACTTCACCTGTGTTTCACCTGGCATGAGGGGGAGGAGATGATGACACAATTTTCATTTTTGGGTGAACTATTCCTTTAAGCTTAGCCTAAGCAGAAACAGTTTGGCTGGCCCTCATGCTGGCTTGACTGGCAGCTTCATCTGAATGCCATTTTTTATCTAGCTAAGTCACACCATTACACAGAGACCCCTTTTGTAGGGGCTTTAAGTATGGCCATTACCGAACTAATGTGCAAACAAATTCCAAACAAAAAACCTATGCTAATGTACAAGAATGTTACAAAGCTAATGCTAACACAAGGCTACCTCCGTATTTCTTCTAAACATGTAGGCCCTGTTTAGGCAGGCTCACTAATGTGCTACCAAGGTAATGATGACCAGTGTTGGAAGAAGTATTCAGATCTTTGACTTAAGTAAAAGTAGCAATACCACAGTGTAAAAATACTTTGTTACAAGTAAAAGTCCTGCATTCAAAATCTTACTTAAGTCAAAGGGCAAAAGTATTCGCATCAAAATATACTTAAAGTAGCAAAAGTAAAAGTAGTCATTATGCACAATGGCCCATTTCAGAATCATATCATGTTATTGGACTATAATTATTGATGCATTAATGTTTAATGTTGCAGCTGGTAAAGGTGGAGCTAATTTTAATTACTTTATGTACTGCTGGGTAGCTTAACCTATAAAAATATATCATAATTTATTAGTTGATTTATAATTTGTATTAATAATCTAAATCTGCAAAGTAACTAGTAACTAAAGCTGTCAAATAAATGTAGTGGAGTAAAAAGTACAATATTTCCCTCTGAAATGTAGTGGAGTGGAAGTATAAAGTAGCATGAAATGGAAATACTCAAGTAAAGTACAAGTACCTCTAAATTGTACTTAAGTACAGTACTTGAGTAAATGTACTTAGTTACATTCCACCACTGATGATAACACAAAGCTAACCCAGTTAGACCAGGCTGAGCGCAGTGGCTTTCTGTTATTTGATCATGGATGATAGAGAAGTGCTAGGGAATGTTCTTGGAAATGAAGCGAGAATTAAGAACTGAGGAGAATTTTGTAAAAAATGACGCCAAGCGTAATAATTCGTCTCACACTGAAGTCAAGCAGCTAGTCATGCAAACCTGCGACCAAACTAAATTTATCTATGCACACACTCAAATATTCAATATTTTCAGGTGTCTCAAGCAGATGGGGACATGAATTTTAATAACACATGAATAATGTAGTCACAATCTGCCCGCTCTATAGCACACACCCACGCACATTCCCTACCTAACACACACCATATAATTCAGCTCACAAGGTGACAAAATTAATTGCATTCACTATTCTTCATTCAGTATTGTTGACCAGTTTTCATCATGTGTGACAACAATCAACTCTCCTCGTCTTTAACTTTAACTTTAAATTTAACTGCAGAGGAGATTGTTAAACTGGGGGTAAATTTGACTTATTTCTCTTATTTCTTATATCTCTCATAGTGGGGTAAGAAGCGAGATTCTGCCTGTCTTCACTGTGTTTCCACATCAGATATTCTGGGGGAGTAGGGGTCACTGGATTTAAGATGTTTATAAAATTTGAAGCCTCACTTTTTAATTTTGATTAAAAAATGGATATTGACTGAATTCTGCCCTGCATGCATTATTGACATTCTTTGGACTCCTAGTATATTTCTGGACTCCTGGACAACTCTGCATGCAGGGTCTCTTGTGGATGTTTTTCCCATTCTAAAAAGTCTGGACTTGTTGATGGACACCCACACTCCACTATCATATAATGCAATCGCCTGACTGACTTTAGTGTTATGAACAAGGTCCTACTTGGAACATCAATTGGACTCTTTCTTTGATAGTGTACAAAGCCGTCTCACCTTCTCTCGCAGGACTTCCACAGCCTTGCGAAAATGTCCTGTGGAATCAATAATCAATCCTATAAATGCAGATGTTTGAAGATGTAAACTTTTGGTCTCTGCAGAGTGAGACTGTGCATTTTTGCATTTCTTTGGATTTGTTTAAATATAAATGAAAGAGTTGGGCTCATACTGTCAGTCAGTTGTTTGGTTTCTAATTTTAACTGCACATTTGCTATTAAGAAATATAATAATAAAAAAAATATTATAAGAAATACTTAAATCTTCAGTGTTTGCCCCTATACCACTTTCCAGTAACTTGTACAAGTACAGGGTTAGGATTTGGGTTTAGGGTTAAGATTAGGATTAGAATTAGGATTATGTTTAGGTTAGGGAAGTCAATGGAAGGTCCTCACAAGTACAGTATGGCAAACCTGTGTGTGTGTGTGTGTGTGTGGTGGCATTTAAATTCTGATGCTCCCTCAACACCTCCTGTCTCTTCTTCCTCTTCACCTCCTCTCCTCTCAGACTCCCTCTCTGCTCCTTTTGAAAGGTCATGTGATCTGTCTCTGCTGTACCTCCTCAACACAAACACTGTGCTCTTCTAACAGAATAGGGAGATGGAGGGAAAGAAGGACGGAAAGATGGAGGCGGAGAGGAAGATGCATGACAGAAAAATTTATTCAAGTGTCGAGAGCAATTGGTGCCTGAAATTAATCAGGCTGAATGCATCCTTGTCATTTAATTCTCTATCTCTTCCTGTCTGTCTCCTCTCTGTGTCTCTTTCCCTTTATTTTCCCAGCCTCCTATTTCTATATTTGCATTCATTACCGTCATTTATCTGACTCTCTTATTCAGACAGACTTACAATGACTGCAACAGTAGAATAAGCTTCAATTCGTACAATCTTGGCAGGATGGAAAAGCCTGTGAAAAGGAATCTGGACCACAGGACACTAAAACTCTCCACTGTACTATGTAATAATAACAATAATGATAATAATGCTAATAATAATAATACATATTCATGCATTCTTGAATGTTACATTAGAATCAATTCAGGTTAAGAGCTTCCCTTAAATAACCAGGGTAGTATTGATCTATTTAGAGATGCACCGATTGCAATTTTCTTGGCCCATCCCAATGTAATGGAGATTTAAAGAGTCATAGTGCTATCTTGTGGTGAAAAAAAATGACTTTTTGAGAACGGGAGGTAGTTTGTTTCTCCCACACAGTAAGCAGGCTAACCGATATCATGCATGTGATAAACTGAAGCTTTGAAAAGTAAAATCTACACAATTATATCATATCGCTGTTTATTTCCATGCATATGCGCGAGCTCTGTCCACCTGACAGCCGTCTGTTCTGTCGGTGGAGAGAGAGACACACAGAGTATGGTGGTTTCGGCGCGTCGGCCGACGTTTCCCGGAGTTTCCTGGGGGCACGGTGCCGGCCAGGGCCGATAGCTGGGCACCGATTTGTTCCCGGTGATCCGTCCAAGATTTCAGCGGGGGTCCTGACACCGATGCGTCACCGGGTGTCCGGCGAACGGGTTTTTCGGCACCGATGGGTACCAGGCCGACCGGGGTTTGAATCGTGAGGATCAATGCGGCCCGTGGGCCCGGTGGAGAGGACAGCGGCGGAGAGAGGAGACGGGACGCACTGGAACAGCAGAGTTTTTACCGTTGTCTTAAATTTGACCGGCACAGAATCGGATATATGAGACTGATCTGCCGGTCACCGGTCATGGCCGATCATCTGAAAACCAGCCGATTCCGGTCACTGGCTGATCGATCGGTGCATCTCTAGATCTATTATACAATAAATATGTAATCCATCAAACTGGGTCATATTAATCATATTAGCGATGGACAACTCTGACTGCACCAGATCAGATTTTTAATAAAAGGACAATATAGGACGGATATATCAATCTAATCCTAATTACAAGCAACAAACTCTTCACCAACAGCAGGCTACACACTAACCAGACACAGCTAACATGGCAAGGCAAAAACAAAGGAAAAAAAAAAATGTGAATATGAAGGTCATTAGAGTGTGACTCTTAATGAACTTGTGGTTTCCATGGCAGTGAACAAGAGAATAGAGTGGTGAATAACAAGCAAGGAGGAAGAAGGTTAGCACTGATGAGACTGTACAGATTAAATCCTCTCTGTAGGTATAGAGCTCTAACATTTTTACAGCTCTCCTCCTTTTTACAGCTTTCACCTGTTTGATCACCACCTATAGCATTCACACACGCACACACACACACACACACACACACACACACACACACACACAGTTCTTTCTCACTGCTGTTGCCATGGAAACACTAATAAAATTGTCAGCCCTGTGTAGCTCAGTGGGTAGAGCAAGGCATTAACATTGACATGGTTAGGAGTTCCATTCCCTGAGCTCAGTAGGTAGCCAAGGCCAGACACGTGGATATGGATGAGACAGAATTATTTCCTCCTTTCCTAGGGAGGACATTGACTTCTTCTTCAGCACACACAACCTGTGGAGTTCCTCAATGTTGAATTTAGGCCCCATCCTGTTTTCCATTTACATGCTCTCTCTTGGCCATATCATCTGTAACCACAATATTTCTTTCCATTACTACACTGATGATCCACAAACATATCTGACCCTGCAAACCGGTACTTGAAGGGCCTAGCCACTCTATAGGAATACTTCAGTGATATGAAGTGGATGTCACAAAATAAAAAATATAAAATTGTATTTGGACCCCCATACACTTCTGAGTTGTTTGTCTCGACACTGTCAGCCAATCTGAGGCCAGCTGCTAGGAACCTGGCAGTAATTTTTGATGCTTTGATGAACAGGTAAAGAGATTGGTGTACTATTACTGCCTTAAGCTGTTTTTATTATTTAGTAATCTGGAGAAAGTGATTCATGTTTCTATCTCCTCGCATTAAGACTAGTATAACCATCATTATTCTGGCAATCAAAAGTCTTTTATGTCTCTAGATTGTTCAAAATGCAGCAGCTAGGATCTTAACTGATAGAAACTGACCAAATCATATTGCATGATTTATCTGTTGGCTCTACATTTGTTTTTAAGATTATATTGCATGATTAAAGCATGGCTAGGTCTGGTTCCAAGCTATATCAGAGACCTATTAACCCCCTATGAGCCAAAGCCTTAAGATTAAAGATGATTGGGCTTTTGCCATCTTGTACTACTGTTACTATTACAGTGTTACTACTACTATAAAGTCTAGTCTGAAGACTAAAGGTGACCGGCTTTTGGCTCTGGAACTACTTGCATGAGGACCATCACTATTAGAATCAATACAACTTTATCATATTTTTATATTTTTATCCTGTATTCCTATCTTTTTACATTGTGCTGTCTTCTTATTTTACTGTTTTCACTTTTACTTTTATTACCGTTTTAATTTATCTGATGAGGTCTGATGACCACAGAGATTCCCATACACAGTGTAACCCCTCCATTCCTCCACTAACAGCGGGGACTGTAGCATATACAGTATATTGCTATGCAAATTAGCCTATGGCATCATCTTTCGACTTTTAGCGATTTTTTGAGCAGCCAATAGCTCTAGCTGACAGTAGCTACAACTACCAGTTAAGTGCATCATAAACGTCTAGCTGGTGAAGGGATATATCTATCACGCAAACAAATATTTGTCTCAAAAGTTGGCAGACAAAGCCAGGGGGAAAACATTGGAAGCACATTTGACAGGCGAGCACTGAGAATCGTGAAAGGGCTTGTAACAACGCATTATGTAATAACACTGGAGAACTCCAGGTAAGTTGTATGTAAGAAAAAACACTCATCTGAGTTTGTACTGGCATGAGAATGAGTAGATAATGACCGAATTTTAATTTTTGGGTGAACTATTCCTCTAAGTAGACAGACAAGGTTGTAAACATTGACAGTCCCTGTTATATTTTGTTTTCATGTTCATAAGTCTAGTTTGTGTTGCCTGTGTGTGATTTTAACATGTTTAATTCCAACAAGTAGTCACTATAACCTTTACTAGGACTCTGTTCAATAAAAAAAATCATGGAATATTGTTGTTGGGGAATATTGAAATGGCTGTTTAATAGCCTAGACACAAAGCCTATTTGTTGCTGTTGGATTGCAGTTGTTTACATTTGCATTTAGTTTGCTGCAATGTCCATTTTTTTTATTTGGCTTTGAATCTTTTAAAGTAATGTTACTTGTAATATCAACATTTGAACAGGCTTTGTGCAGCAGTAGACCACCTTATTGAGGGGGGTGCTTGATAACAGTTGCATGAGTAGTTGACAATAGACTACTAAACTGCTAGGACCAACTGTCTGAAATACCTCTTTCAAGAACCTTGTGAGAATTATCAGGAGGATGAGAAGTGGACTTCATGTGGAAGAAGGTGTTCTCTAGGGCTGGAAGGGAGATTTCATTAAAATGAGTTAGCATAGCAGGGTGATTGGAGCAAATACAGAGGTCTCTGGAAATTTGTGATCTAATCTAATTTCTCAACAAAGAATTGAAGAAACTCCTCACACTTTTCAGGAGCAGGTTCTATTGGTTGATTGGATGGGTGACTGATCAGTGAGTTGGTTTGAATTGTCAATGGCTTGAAATAATACCCTGGGATTATTATACTGGCTAGAAATTAAGTTGGAAAAACATGCTTTCCTAGCGTCCTTGCCTGCACTCTGATAAACAGTCATTAAGACTTTGAGGATATTAAGTGAAATTGTGAGATTACCTTTTTTCCACCTGTGCTCGATTTTCCTGCATTGTCTCTTGATGTCCCTAGTAATGTCATTGCATTAGGTTTCCTAATTTTGTCTTTGGAAAGTGAAATAAAATATAGAGTAGTTGAACAATAATTGTTAAAATCAGAAAACCCCCAGAAAAGCCTACAGAAATGCTGGGGCCCTGTTACAGGAATTATAGATTTTTATTGTGTCAGTTTTATTTAATATTATGTTGTACGTTTGTTTAAAATGTACTTTTGTCAGGGGGCAGAGAGATTCCTATAGCGGCGCTGAGAACAGATCAGGTACGGGGCTTGTGTGCAAGAGGAGGGAGTAGGGACTGAAAGATGACAGCTTTATGATCAGAGACAGGGAAGTCTAGTAAATCCATATTACCCAGTGAAAAACCATAAGAGAGGACAAGGCCTGTGACCCTTATTATGCGTAGGACCTCTGACAGAATACACAAAATTAAAAGTCAATAGTGAAAGAAGAAGGAGTGGGTGAGCGGACATGCATGTGGAAATAACCAAGAATTAGAACTCTGTCATTCTGGGACATAATAGCTGATAGAAGTTCAGAAAATTCTTGGATAAAACCAGAGTTTAGTTTTGAGGTCTGTAAATTAAAACACATAATAAGGGGACCATGCCATTTCAAAATCAAGTTAAGCTAAGCTAAGTTAAGTTGTTAAGCAACTCAAAAGTAGCAAAACTACCAAGAGAAATGAGGGAAAGTTTAAACAAGTCTCCATAAATAATATCATAATCATATTGCATTGCATATGAAAGACTTATTAGCAAGAGATCTCACATTAAATAGGCAGAACACAGGAGTGTCACTGGACATGGGAGACTAAGAAGAGTTATTACTAGAGGGCAGGAGAGTGTGAGAGAGAGTATGGATGGAGCCATGCTGAGGCAGGTCAGTCACAATTAATAATAAACTGCCTAATATTAGCCGTGAGTTGCCTAACCCCATGCCTATTAGGGTGAATACCATCCCATTGGTACAAGTTCATATTATTCCAAGTCAAAATTGTCAATAAAACCATAGCCAGTTGCTGAGTTCTTGCCATGTGTGCAAGTTGAAGAGATGGCTGAGATATGCATAATCACCTCGCTAAAGAAACTGTATGACAAGTACATTAACAAACACGCATTAATGCATACACATGTCCTCTTACTCTTTTTCACAGCAGTGCTGAAAAAGAGGATTCATGTTCAAAACCTTCCGTGGATAAATAGGGTTTAAAAACACACAAAATATGTCCATGTTGATAAAGAAAGGTCCTGAATTCAATGCCATTCATTGCCATGGGTGTCTATTATCACAGGAGAGCAGAAAATAACTGACAGCTTCCCTCTGTCTATCAATAATTAAATAAATGCATTCATACAAAACCAGACAGAAGCACGTGATGGCTTCTTAAACACACGTGATCCATGTGGATACGGGATGCATGATGATATCTGAGAGTGTTGATGAGATTAGGCAATTACATGGAATTCCAGAATCATTAATACCACAGCAACATATCTACAGTTAGGAATATGTTTAGTTAGGTATGTTTGTTAGTTTTAGTTAGTTTCAATTTAATGTAAAGACAGGAGAAAAAAAAAACGCTCCCCGGAAACCAAATAGCTTAGCAGCCATTCATACGGCAAGGTTAGCTGTGCTTTATGGCCAATTAGGGGCTGTGTCCACCAGGGACACACACTTTACTGAAAACCTCTCACATTCCCTACTGAACCACTCATATACTGTATACTCATATATATTATTGAAATTGAAAATAGACATAATATACATAATATTGAAATGCTCACACATACGCCGCTGAAAATAAACCTCTCGCATATACTACTGAAATGTAACCTCTCACATACACTACTGAAATTTAACCTCTCACATACGCCACTGAAATTTAACCTCACACATACGTTACTGAAATTTAACCTCTCACATACACTACTGAAATTTAACCTCTCACATACACTACTGAAATTTAACCTCTCACATACACTACTGAAATATAACCTCTCAAATACACTACTGAAATATAACCTCACACATACACTACTGAAATTTAACCTCTCATATACACTACTGAAATTTAACCTCTCACATACACTACTGAAATTTAACCTCACACATACGTTACTGAAATTTAACCTCACACATACACTACTGAAATTTAACCTCACACATACGCCACTGAAATTTAACCTCTCACATACGCTACTGAAATGTAACCTCACACATACGTTACTGAAATTTAACCTCTCACATACACTACTGAAATGTAACCTCTCACATACACTACTGAAATTTAACCTCACACATACGTTACTGAAATTTAACCTCACACATACACTACTGAAATTTAACCTCTCACATACACTACTGAAATATAACCTCTCAAATACACTACTGAAATTTAACCTCACACATACACTACTGAAATTTAACCTCTCAAATACACTACTGAAATATAACCTCTCAAATACACTACTGAAATTTAACCTCTCACATACGCTACTGAAATTTAACCTCTCATATACGCCACTGAAATTTAACCTCTCACATACGCTACTGGAATTTAACCTCACACATACGTTACTGAAATGTAACCTCTCACATACACTACTGAAATATAACCTCTCACATACACTACTGAAATATAACCGCTCACATACACTACTGAAATTTAACCTCTCACATACACTACTGAAATATAACCTCACACATACACTACTGAAATTTAACCTCTCACATACACTACTGAAATATAACCTCTCACATACCCTACTGAAATATATCCTCTCACATACACTACTGAAATATAACCTCTCAAATACACTACTGAAATTTAACCTCACACATACACTACTGAAATTTAACCTCACACATACATTACTGAAATTTAACCTCACACATACACTACTGAAATTTAACCTCTCACATACACTACTGAAATATAACCTCTCAAATACACTACTGAAATTTAACCTCTCAAATACACTACTGAAATTTAACCTCACAGATACACTACTGAAAATGTACCTCTCAGATACACTACTGAAATTTAACCTCTCACATACACTACTGAAATTTAACCTCACACATACGTTACTGAAATTTAACCTCACACATACACTACTGAAATTTAACCTCTCACATACACTACTGAAATTTAACCTCTCACATACACTACTGAAATATAACCTCTCAAATACACTACTGAAATTTAACCTCACACGTACACTACTGAAATTTAACCTCTCATATACACTACTGAAATTTAACCTCACACGTACACTACTGAAATTTAACCTCATACATACACTACTGAAATTTAACCTCACACATACACTACTGAAATTTAACCTCTCACATACACTACTGAAATATAACCTCTCAAATACACTACTGAAATTTAACCTCACACGTACACTACTGAAATTTAACCTCTCATATACACTACTGAAATTTAACCTCACACGTACACTACTGAAATTTAACCTCATACATACACTACTGAAATGTAACCTCTCATATACACTACTGAAATATAACCTCTCAAATACACTACTGAAATTTAACCTCACAGATACACTACTGAAAATGTACCTCTCAGATACACTACTGAAATCGAACCTCTCACATGCACTACTGGAATTGAACCTCACATATACACTACTGAAATTTAGCCTCTCACATACACTACTGAAATTTAACTTCTCACATACACTGCTGAAATTTAACCTCTTACAGTACTGAAATGTAACCTCTTGGGTGAAAAAACAGCAACGAAGATGGAGCAACTTGTTATATTCCATTGCGGACTATCACAACTTTTTTTAAGAAAAAAGCCACCTGGAGAAACTCTTTTGTTATGGGAGTCTCTGTTGAGTAGGTTACTATCGCCAAGTAACATTAATGACCATAAACTGCCCCATTTTGTATCTTGTTATCTTAAGCACGTCTCCTCCCAGCGCTCACCACCTGTCTCCATACATGCCACTACCCAAGCGCTCATCGCCAGAGCTAGCACCACCAAGAGGTCGCTGGTGGACACAGGCCCTTATACAACAGGTAGGTTCAATCAAGCAATCTGATTGGTCAAACGCACATTATAAATTCTAAATGTGATTTATTGGTTGATATGCTAAATCTTTTAGTAACCAGCAAGCAAGTTAGTGATCATTCTACTCGTGTTTATTCTGATGCATGTTCCCTACTTTGAGGAATCTTTCCAGGTAGTTCACATGTTGGTAACTGTTGCATAAAAGCCATAAAAGCCTTTACTGGCATTATGGCTACATAAATATTGCCACATCAATGTTGCTACATCACCGCTGTACCATAATCACAGTGAAAAACACCCTCCTGGGTATTACTCCTATAAAAAAGCATGGTTTGGATTTGACCAATCACACGGCTCAGTCTAAATCCCATAAGCTATTCATCACACATCTCCACAAATGAGCTCTGAGCCTGGGGTGTCCGATGAGATAGAAAGATGTAAAAAAATATATATATATATGAGCCGAGTAAGACAGTAATAGTAACAGCACACTAAAAGCCAGGACTTCCTGCTTAGGATTCTGCGTTTTTGATGTTAAGAGTTAAGGAAGCAAACAGCCATAGTTCCTTTGCCTTCAGAGATCCCTGATAACAGCTTCAACCTCAGGATGACTTCATACAACAGATGATGTGATACAGCAGATTTCCACACCCGCTCTCCATGTTGAAAAAAAAAAGATATTTGGAGGTAACACTCAACAAAGTTTCCATTTTAATTTGATTTGTTGTGTGGGGAAATCTTTTCCATCCAGAGAGGGAAATATGATGGAAATTCATGCAGTGAGCGAGCAGAAGCTGGCTGGAAGATACGGCTCTGCATTTGATGTGGGCTCTAACTCAATCTGTGGAGGGCGTATGTGCAGGACTTGGCATGGGAAGCCACAGAAATCACATCTAAATCCCTCAGCATGGTATAGAGCTCCTTAAAAGTCCAGCAGCTAACTCCATCTGAGGCACAAAGCCACTTATACAAGTCAGTGGGTAACTGAATTTAAATGTAAACTTACTGCATATTCTGATTCGTCCACACAGAATCACAGTTACAGAAGGTCTGCAATTTAGCGAGAGTCAGACCTAGCTGTGCTCTAAATGTCATCAATAGTTATCTTGACTATAAACTGAGAGCTTTTATCTTGCACTTTATCTTCTCTGTTAGTCTGTAATAGTGTTTCGGCTCTGGGGACGAGAGAGGGACTCCGGAATACAGCGAGTTGCAGCGAGTCTGAACCAGAAATGGCTTTTTTTGATGTTTCTGAGCTGTAAGAAGCAGAACTGCACAACTCTTTTTATCTGCTCTTCAAAAGTCAAGAAAATGTCACATATCACTCTGGGGTTTCTGGCCCTGGGCTGTATACAGTAGATAGAAGAAACAGACAAGGGGAGATCAAGATGAAAGACAACAAAAACAAACCATTTCCAGCTTCTAAATCCATGTCAAAATCCACATTACTCACACACTGTCAGTCCTTGGTTCAAAAGCTCAGACAATACATTTCAGAGAAAAATAGCATCTTCAATCCAACAGATTACCATGTAAACAAAGCCAGCAAATGGGTGACTGACAGTGTTTCAACAGGGGGCACTGTGCAGCAGCTGCAGACCTGAGGGCTGATCCACAAAGCCAGATTGCCAGTTAAAGCAATATTCCACTTAGTTTTAACATGGGGGTTATTTGGCACTTGACCGCCTTGAAAACCAGAACATAAACTAATCATCAAGATCAGATGCAGCTGGGCGAGTCTGTAGTGTTTGGATTTTTACTTCCCATTAATTTGAATGAGGCCACGAAAATAGCCTGAAAACTGACATTTAACATGTGAACATTCAACAACAGATCCTGCTTTTACAAAGCAGTGCTGTATCAGTCGTCATTTTACATTTCTATTCTTAAAATGAAAGCAGATCCGGTCTCCCAAACAGGAACTATGTCTCCTAAATGGTATTCCTCCGCTATGTTCTCTTAATAAAAATGCTATCCGGCGAAATTATGTTCTAAAACGTTGGACCCACAGTCAGGACCGTGTTCAATGTCAGTTTTCAGGCTATTTTTGTGGCCTCATTCAAATGAATGTGTAGTAAAAATCCGAACCCTACAAACTCGTCCAGCTGTATCCAATCTTGGTGCGTAGTTTATATTCTGGTTTTCATGGCGGTCAAGTGCCGAATAACCCCCATGTTAAAACTAATGGAATAGTGGAATATTGGTTCCATAAAGCAGGTTTGAATAAACCCCAGCTAACCATGGAAATGTATCCTTGCAGACTAGCCTGGCCCTGGTCAGGCTAGTCACATATTGACATGATGAAATTTTTGTTATTGAACTGTTATTTGATGTCACTTTCTCTGACTTTTCTGTTTTAAGAAATAAGTAGTGCAAATGTTAGGGGCTTGGTGCCCTTACAATCATCCTGTGACCATTGAATGATCATAGAAGAGCGCAGTGCTGGGAAAATAAATAGAGGAAGAGCCAAGGAGAGAGATAAGAGGGATTTTCTTTCATCTCCAGGGTGGGAAGGACTCTGCTACTCTCAGCTGGATTATGATACATTTCCTGGCAGCAATATGTTGTTATGAGCCTCGTTTCCACAGCCAGAGATGACATTCACATTTAAGTCCTGGTTGAAGTCTTCAAACTCTGACCTTACTGACTGGTGACAGGGAAACAGGCTAAGAGAGTTTTAGGTGACTGACAATAACAGTAGACTGGATTAGCCTGTAAGCTTTTCAAGTCTTAGTCCCCATCATCCCACTGACATTACTCTCAGATTCATATGAAATTAAGTGAGGACCTACTTTCCCTTCAGTGTGCTACTTTTTAGGAAACCTAGCAGAGGACACCCTTCACCCAATAGTAACAACTCCATTTAATTTGGGAGAACTGGGACACAGACCACTGACCCAGACTGGAGCAGAGAGGAGGAGGAGGAAGCGCCAGAGGGAAAAAAGAAAAGAGGAATAAGTCAAAGAAACAGAAACAATGTCAGCTGTCTTGACAAGCTCTACCCTGATTGGCTGGTGAAAGGAGGCCATCCACACTTCAGGATGCCAAGCCTAAAAGACTTAAAACACCAAGAATGATGCAAATAAACGACATGAAATTATGAATAATTCGGAGGCGAATTTGACACACCAAATATATTCACACCAAACATGATGCGATTTTGTAATTCTGTTTTTTTGTAATTTTGTTCCAGCTCTTTCATGAAGCTCTAGCTGCTTATACTGAATGTAATATTCAAATACAAGACGCCATGTTTTTATGGCTGCACCATTTCATCAAATGGAAAAAAAATCTAGATGTTTGTGCATCATTTTCTACACGTTTCCCTGTAATTCAGCATGACATATTTGGTGTCTATGGAAAACTTGTTATCTTGACTAGAATTTAAAATAAAGTTCTGTGGGTTTGAACAAAGCTTGGCTGTGCAACCTGCGTTTGTAATGATGGACCCAGTGGCCGGGCGGCAGGGAGGAAGAGGTTATCTAGCTGTTGTGGCTTCATATCTGGCTGTCATGTGAACAAAGAACTTCACCCGTGTTTCAACTGGCATGAGGGTGAGTAGATAATAACAGAATTTTCATTTTTGGGTGAACTATTCCTTTAACATTAGTGTCAAGTTTGGTCAAGGTGAAGTTAAATTTGTGCAACTCTTTTTTTTTCAAAGGAAATCTTAAGAACATCTCAAATTAAGGTGCTTTATGCAACCCAGCACAGGTTTTGGTGTTATTTTAGAGGCAGAAGACCTGCATTTTGACTACCAGCAACAAGGTCTGGTTTACATCCAAATAAATTAAAGAACTGACTTGGCCATGAAACGGTATGATAAAGACAAAAAAAAGAAGGGAACCCCTAGAAGTGAGTGCAAGGTTTAAATTAAAACCCCTAATATGCTTACTTTATTGAATGTTCCACAGTACCTGATTCTATAAAACAAAATAGCATTGAAAACAGGTAGGATTGCATATTTCTATGAAAAATTTATATTAATTATTTAGGCTGATAAAAACTATTCTTAGCCCGTATTTTTTTTTTAGATTATCAACCCTTGGCAAGTGAGCCAAAAAGTTAATTTCAGACACTGGAGATGATCTTTGTATTGAGGTGATCTTTGTGTGTAGGTGATCTTGTGGAGATGATCTATGTGTGGAGATGATCTTTGTGTGGAGGTGATCTTTGTGCAGAGGGTGATCTTTGTGCGGAGGTGATCTTTGTGTGGAGGTGAACTTTGTGCGGAGGTGATCTTTGGGGAGGAGGACCTTACTTTGACCTCTTCCTGGAGTTTTTCGAAGCGAACGGTGCCTTCCAGGATCCTGCTGATGAATTTCTGCTTGTCCTGCTGGAGGATTGAGGCCTGGGGGGAAGGAAGAGGAGGGGTTACTGATCTAAGGAAGGAGCACAGAGGGGGAGGAGGAGGGAATGAATACACAATTGCATGGAGGGGAGTGCGGGATTCAGAGAGAGATGGACAGAGTTAAAATTGAACCTGCTGTGTCTGAAGGATGGCATTTTGTTTGACAATAGAGATCTTTCTGATTAATAAATACATCTATTTTGAAACATTCCTGCCTAATGTGTCAGTAGTACCATGTATACTAGCTAGTCTCTCTTCAGTGTTAGTAGTGTAAGCAGTACCATGTGTACTAGCTGGTCCCTCTCCTGGGAGATCTGCTCAGCCACAGAAACGACAGCTCCCAGGTAATGATGAGTCTTCACCTCCTTCAACACACACTCCTCCTTCTGCTGCTTCAACGCACTCATCCTCCTCTCAGCCTTCCTGGATGGTGGAGAGACAGAAGGAGGCACATGAAAGGAGGGATGGCGTGAGAGAGAATGAAAGAGGATGGATAGGGAGGGAGAGGCGTGAGGGAAAAAGGGGAAACAAGAGGAAGAGAAATAGAAAAGAAAGAACGATTATAGAGGGGGAGGGAGATGAGAAAAAGGAGGGAGAGAGAAAGAGAGAGGGCAAGTGGAGGAGGAGGGAGATAGGGGAGAAGAAAGGAGGGAGACGGAGGAAGGGAAGGAAAAGGAGTGAGAGGAAAAAATAAGAAAAAAAGAAATAGAAGAGAAAAAGAGAGAGAGTTGAGACCCTGCCCTCTTAATGCAACAGGGATGAATCATTGCTCTTCAATCAAACACCTTCTGACAATCTTCACACCTCAGAAAGAGAAGCTTCACATCAATCTCAGATCAGCTCTACAGGGAACAGAGGAAGGTTCTGCAGACTCAGACTGACCTCAGAATAGCCCTAATCCCCTGCAAACATCAAACGCTCACTACAGAAAAACAATCTGATCTGAGCTCCAGTGGCAGGATTTATTATGCTGCTGCAAAGCCACTGTGGACTTCAGCTCATGCCCACTTGTTAAATCACATCTCCCTCCAGCATCAGCATTTCTCATCTCATCATTTCACATCATCTATGATCACTCTTTCAGTCTTTCCCAAAGACTGTGGATGGCAGACTCAGATAAATGACTAAAATGCAAATGTTTTTCCTTATTTTTCAGGAGCAACTCACAAACAATAATTCAAATTGAGAATTAGCCAATTTTCTTCATTATTTTACTGTTCTACTCTGTGGAATAACAATCTGTTGCCTTGCAGGAATAGCGATGAATAGGTTGATGTGGTCTGTCCCCTTGTTAATTGATGATTGCGGGCTTTATTTGAAAAGTTCTGTTACAAAAAATGGATTATCTACCTTGACAAAATGATTGACAGCACAACATTAAACTAAATGATAGTACATTTTAAATCATAGTAGGTAACGATAACCCTTCGTTGACAATATGTGAATACCTTTACAGAGTACAGCCTCTAGATTTTATTGAAGAACATGATTAACGAAGAGGCTAATAATCAATTTAGTAATACAAAATATTATGAAACTTTGACTTACAATCCTACTGAGTCTCTCAAAACACAACTGAAAGAAATCTTATCTTAATTCTGGATAAACAGTGTGTTGGGATAGAAGAGGGGTGGTGGCCCCTGTCTTTAAAAAAGAGGACCAGAGTGTGTGTTCTAGCTATCAAGGAATCACGCTGCTCAGCCTTCTTGGAGAAACCGATACCAAGGAGCTGGAAAGACACTCTGACTGATTGTCAAACCTCAGATTCTGGAAGAACAATGTGGGTTTTGTGATGGTCACAGATTGTGAAGAATACATGGCTTACATTCTTCGAGGGTCAAAACGTAAATGATTGAGTGACGAAAGATTTTAACAAGCAGGCTAAATACATTTATATAGTGAACAGAGTGGCGCCTCTTCACTTGATCTGATGGAGCAGAGCAGTCCAAAAGTCAGATTCCCAAACCAGATAATAATAGAAAATGATAAAACAGACTTTTTCTGTGTTGCTAAGTCAGGTCCATACATGAAGGTTCTAGTTGGTTGTTAGACTCGCAAAGTGACATTTCCTTAGCAGGAAAAGGATACTAGCTGCTTAAATACTATCACAGCAACCACACCAAAAGTTGAATTTAGAGAGGATCTGTTATTAACTGAAACGGCTCTACACTATCTTTAAAGGTTAAGGTGGCAGGATAGAAAACAGTTAGCCACTGGACAAGTACCTCCCACCACCAGCCTAAGAATTAGAATCTTGTACTGTTTATCACAGGTGGGCTAAACACTAACAATGTTAGAGTGAGGGCTGGTCTGGGGCCCTGTATTAGGGTCTCCAGGTAACAGCCCACAGAAGGTGGCAAGGCCCAAACTCCAGCAATCATAGCAGCGGTAACATTAATAATAGTAGCAGTGCTAGTAGCAGTAGTGTCAGTAACAACAGCCATAGTAATAGCAGTAGTAGTAGTAGTAGTAGTAGTAGTAGTAGTAGTAGTAGTAGTAGTAGTAGTAGTATTAGCAGTAGTTGTAGTATTAGTAGTACTATTGTACATATGAGATTCTTTAGATGAGCTGATGTACTTCTGTTCTTTTCTTTTTTCCTTTTTTTTTGTTTCTTTTCCATGGATATTTGTTCTTGTCATATTAGGAGTATTATAGTACCGGAATGTACTTAATGTACTTAATGTGCTTTCTGTACTGAATTGAGTATTGTTTATAGCTATAATATAGCAAACTGAATTTTTGTATATTTTATCAGTGTCTTGTAATCCCATGTGGGATGGGCCACCTAAGTGGCATGATACGTAAATAAAAAAATGCATTCATTCATTCATTCATTCATTCATTCATATTGGCATTACTACCTGTTGGCTTGTCTGGACAGCTCCAGCTCAGCCTCCATCCTCTTGATGTCAGCGGTCCGGTTGGCTTTGTCCAGAGCCAGACTCCTATTCTCCTCCTGCAGGCTGGACACTCTGAGGTGCAGCTCCTCCACCTCATTCCTCTTCCTGGCCTCCTCCTGCTCCAGTTGCCTGAAAGATCAGGGTATAGTATAGCATGACATTATCACGTAATCTAACTCTCCTGATCTCTTACTGTGAATTTTATCACCATTTCACAACCTAACATGTACATGAGGTGCAACAGTGAGTGAATTTGCCAAAATGCCACCTAAGGACCTTCTGAAAACATCTTACCCCAAAATAAGAAAAAGAACAAAATCCAGATGACAGAGACAGGAAGGAATTGGTTGACAGAAACCAAATCACATCAAAATTTAACAGAGTTGTAGCACATAGCCTTGTTCTCTGTTTTGAAGTCCACCTCTGACTGCTATTTACCAGTCACCAGGAAGTGATAACTGGAAGTGATGAGTGATATAGAATTCTTCATTATGCTATTAAACTGTGGTGAGTGCCTACATAGAAATGAGCATATCAGTGCCTGGTGCCTCAGTGCCTCTCTCAGTACTATCAGAGAGTGCGAAGAAGCAGAGATCTCTCACTCTGCCTCTGCTCTCAATGTATGGGCATTAACATAGCGAGATATGGCCTTCTGTTATAGATCTCAATGGATAGTAGTGAGATATGGTCTTCTGTTACAGATATTAATGGAAAGGTAGTGAGATAAGGTAGTGAGATATGGTCTCCTGTTGCAGATATTAATATCAAAGTAGTGAGATATGCTCTTCTGTTGCAGATATCTTCTGTTAAAAACATGAAAGATTTATTTGGACCAAATTATTATTCTTATAACACCATATGATATATGAGCTAAAACCTTTTTGTGATACTATTGACTAATTCATCTTCTAAAATAATGGTCCCCAGTCATGGTCTATGGAGGCCCAAGACTTTGCAAGTTTTAATTCCAAACAAACTCTGCAAAAGCTAATTTTACTACTTAACAAACCTTCAAGCAGAGAGGAGGGAAAAACATGGATGAAATAAGCTGTTATAGTGTTTGGTTGCAATGAAAAAAACGCAGACTGTCGGATATCTCTGGTCTAATACATAGATGATCTTTGGTACCGTCTGAGTTTGCTGACAATGTCGCAGTGTTCCTCCCAGGTGACAGCATCCTTCAGGCGGGCCTGCAGTGCCTGCACCTCCCTCATGTTTTCCTGCACCTCCCTTCGGTTTTCCTGCGCCTCCCTCCGTCTCTCGTCCAGCTCTTCCTGCAAATGCTGCTTTTCCACCTCCAACAGCATCAACTGCTTGGACACCTTGGATACTACAGGGGGGGGAGGGAGAGGAGGAATAAGGAGGCAGGGAGGGAAGGGGAGGGAGGAGAGGGTAGAGCGAAAGAAACAGTGAGATTGAAAGAGGGTGAGAAAAAGAGACTAATACGTTATACAGTATAGTGCCAGTATTGGCCTTTTAGTAAAAATCAACTTGAGCCTAGTGGTAGGAGGAAATGCAAAGTGGGCCATTTTTCCATTCATCCAGATTTACTATAAAACGTCCTCGGTACCTTCAGAGTGATGTCGGCTATGGCTGGCTTTGGTCTTAACATGCTGAACCTCAAGCTGATCAATCAGAACCTGGTTCTCCTGCAGAACCAGAACGGCCTGCTGCTGTAGCTGACGACTGGAGAGAGAGAGAGACAGAGAGAACTAAAGTAAGAGAAATGTGACTCATGACTTTCTGTATTCTGCGTGACCTGCTGTGTTGACATTGCATTGAGCTCAGTGATGCACTGTCTCTGCTGATGCTGCATGGTTTTTGCTGCTAACACTAACAGAGCTACAGACAGGCTGCTAGGTACTGGACTGTGACAGGTGCAGGTGCTTTGAAGATCAGAAGATCAGATAAAACCAAGCTGGGAAACTTACTTAATGTATGGTGAAGTATGGTTCAAAGCATATATGTCTCTTATCTGTTATGAATGTAATTATCTGGTGGTATTGTATTACAAAATAGGCTGTTTCATGGCTGGTAGAAAAGATTAATGATGATTAGAAGGTAGGGCTGGGCAATATGGTTGAAATCAATATCACAATAATCATAAGGATTTCTCTCGATATCAATATATATCACGATATGGTTCATGTATGCAAAATCATGTTAAATAATCAAATTAATGTCCATCTCATCGAACCGAATGGTAATGTTAGGTGTGGTGTCAAACAAAACAGAAATATTCAAATAATATTCCTACCATACCTCATTTTATGAGAGTTTTTAAGTAAAATTTGCTTGTCATCATCAATTTAGACAGCAGAGATGTGTGTCACGATATCAAAATATCTTTATATCATCACAGAATGATTCCACTGAAAGACGATAAACGATAATATTGAATTATCGCCCAGCCCTATTAGAAGGTACATTATACAATACAACAGTAGCACAGCTATTTTGCATTTTGCTGCATCATACCAAAGCATGCGTCAAGAAACCTGTTTGTCAGCTATGTTGGATGCACAGCATACAGTATACAGTATACATATACAGTATATAAATACTGTATGTGTGTGTGTGTATAGGTATATGGTATCTATATATGTACACATACAGTGTGTGTGTGTGTGTGTACATATATATACATATATAGATAGATAGATAGATAGATAGATAGATAGATAGATAGATACACATACAGTATGTATGATTGTATGTATGAGTCTTTCAAAAGTGAAAAGCAATATCATGCTGATGATTATTTGCCCCAAGGGTGTCAAACAAATAATATTGGCCCAAAAATTGAGCCCTGGGGAACCCCACATGTCATTTTAGAGGCTGACGATGTAAAGCTACCAATTAACACTGTCAAATTCCTGTTGTAAAGATAGCATCTAAATCAGTTTAGGGCAGTCCCAGAGACACCAGCGGACTGCCTCAATCTATTTATTAGAATTGCATGGTCAATGGTGTCAAAAGCAGCACTCAGGTCAAGTAGCCAGAACACTCAGCAATATCAGCGCTCATCAACATGTCAGTTGTTACACAGATGAGGGCAGTTTTTGTGCTATGATGCTGTCGAAAGCCCAACTGAAACTTCTCAAAGACATTATTTCTTTCGACCACATCTAGGAGTTGCTTTGAGATCACTTTCTCCAAAATTTGGGAAATAAAAGGTAGTTTAGAGATGGGCCTGTAACTACTTTGTAAAGTGGGATCAAGACTGTTTTTAACAGAGGCTGAATGCTAGCATGTTTAAAATAATCAGGAACATAGACAAAACAAGTGAGCTATTCACAGTAGTAAGCAAACAAAGGCCAACAGTTCCAATAAGGAATTTAGAGGGTAAAATATCAACAGGGCTTGATGAAAGTTTCATGCGTGATACAGTGTCCATGAGATCCTGCAGAGAAATGGACTTAAAATAGCTTAAGTAAGACTGGGCAAGTTTAATCAAGATCAACAGTTAAACTGGGTGGAGTAATTGACAATGTAATGTCCTCAATCTTCATAACAAAATAAGATAAAAACTTCTCAAAGTCCTCAGAGGATGAGGCATTGACACTAGCAGGAGGATTCACAAGGCTGTCAATTTTGTGGAATAAGAGCCTGGGATTGTGCTCATTAGCAGAAATCAACTCAGAAAAATATGTAACTCTGGCAGCTTTAGAACTTTAATTATTAGAAGACAAGGTTACTTAAATATACTTAAATCAGTAAATAATGAACATGCAGTTTGGAGAACTTCCACCTTCGGTATAGTTGTAGATATTGCAGTATTATGCATACAGATGGTTACTGGCCCCAGATAATGAAGGAATATCACAGTCACACTACCAAGACACATGTACTTAACTATAAGAGCCAAACTAACATCTGCCAACAAAGGATGACATGAGACATTTAAACAGTTATCCCTCCCATGGGCATTACTGTCACTATAGCAATATCTTATTTTGATCAATCAGGAGATGAAAGTAGAAAAAGAAAGATATGAATGGAGGAGAAGGCAAGCTAAGGCAGGGAAGACAAAGAGAGAAGCATGTAAAGAATGAAGTATGAAAACAAGAGACAGTGAAAGGTGTGTAGGTGGTCTTGGACTGAGAGCAGCCGGTTGAATGACAATCTTCACTTGCTTTTTATGCAAATTTAATTAACGTCAAAGATATACTGTATATGACTAATAGAACCAATATCTTCACGTTGTTGCCATTGCCTTAGAGAAACAAAAGCATTTACACTTATCTGACTAATCACAGCGACTTACAAGGAGTGCTCAAATTCGAACATCAGCAACATTACAAGCTAAAATGATCATGGATGATAGAGAAGCGCTAGGGAAAGAAATAAGAGCAGAGAGCATGGAGATGAGTGAACAGACCCAGACACAGGCCCGGTCAAGCAGCAGTACAGAATAGAGTAAAGGGTGTGTTTAATTTTCACTACAATAGGAGGATAAGGGGTGACAGCCAGGTAAGTGCTGACAGTGTTGAAGGGCAGGTGACGCAGGGACACTGGAGGTGGATGACAGTGAATCACCAACAGAGAGAGAGAGAGTCAGAAACACACATGGACACACACACTGACACACACAAAGACAAACACACACACAGTGTAGTTCCTCTCACCAATCCTTCTGGCTGACACCTCCAGTCTTTGCTATTTCATCATGGAGTCTCTCATTTTCTCTGATCACCTCCTCCAGACGAACACGCAACTTCTTCACCTCCTCCTACGGCAAGCAGACAGGGACACACAGTAATACAGGAGAAGTGTCATTCTAAAATACCCACCTGGCTTCCAACAAATCCATGAAACTCATGACAATGGCAGCAATCCAAAATATAGGACAATACTTCAATCATTTATACCATACATCAGACTAACATGTTTCAGCATATAAGCTTTGTGATACTAACCGGATCTGCTACTAACACAAATCAAAAATTAAACAAATCTGAACACACCCGAGGTTCAGGCGACCCAAAATGGGTAGGGCACACTGAACCCTCACACTGAGCAAAGCCTGATAGGTCCAACACACTGAGCAAAGCCTGATAGGTCCAACACACTGAGCAAAGCCGGATAGGTCCAACACACTGAGCAAAGCCGGATAGGTCCAACACACTGAGCAAAGCCTGATAGGTCCAACACACTGAGCAAAGCCGGATAGGTCCAACACAATGAGCAAAGCCTGATAGGTCCAACACACTGAGCAAAGCCTGATAGGTCCAACACACTGAGCAAAGCCGGATAGGTCCAACACACTGAGCAAAGCCTGATAGGTCCAACACACTGAGCAAAGCCTGATAGGTCCAACACACTGAGCAAAGCCTGATAGGTCCAACTAAAGGGAAAAACCATGCAGGAAATGTATGGAGAAAAGCAAGAGACAGAAAGCGCAACAAATTCTTCAAGCAAAATGTGTGCAAAAGCAACAAAGGCCAGGCTGACGAGTGACAACCTAGGGAACCAATTGGCTGAATTAACTGTTGTGCCACCTGTTGAACTTCTATAGAGTTCAACAGTAGGGTTGCAAAATTCCGGGAATTTTCAAAGTTGGAAACTTTCCATGGGAATTAACGGGAATTTATGGGAATTAACGGGAATTTATGGGAATAAACAGGAATAAACCAGGAATTTACAAAATTGAAGGTATGCTCTTAATAGGGAACTTAAATATAGTTGGGGAAAATATATTTTAGCATAATCCTGACTAAAACAACCAGATATCATGCAAGTACAGTTGAATATCTATGCTATTCCTCAATCACATGCACACATAGCACACTGCTTACTGCAGGGCTGTTGAGACCACGCCCCCTACATGCACTGTGCATTCCTGTGCATTTTTGTTAATTTTTGAATGGGTTGGGTCAGGGGGATGAGTAATATTTAACTCAACATTCATGTTTTTGTTCTTCAATGAAAGAATTGATTGTTCAATAAAATATTTAACACTTGATAAAGTTCTACTTACAAATAAATCTGTTTTAATTGTATTATTTTGGATGGATGTCTGCTTATAACAAAACAAATATTTATGCTTGGATATGATACCTTTCCATTAAATTACCCTCAATTCCCAGTTAATTCCCATAAATTCCCATTAATTCCCATTAATTTCCATAAATTCCCATAAATTCCCATAATTCCCATGGAAAGTTTCCAATTTGGAATATTTCCAAAATTCCCCAGCTTAACTTCCCATGGAAATTAACCGGAAACTTTCTGGAAATTTACCGGAAATTTTCCACCCCTTTGCAACCCTATTCAACAGGTGGTTTCTTCTGCTAGGCTTTTGTGTGCATGTGAAGAGCTTTTGCTAGAGAAGACGGTTTTTTTAGCTTTTGAAGACATTTTTACGAGAGACAACACCTTTCAAGAGAAAATTGTATGTACGTTTTCTTTTATATTCTTGTACTGTACTAGGATAGCAGACCTAGGGAAGGGCTTTTATATTCATTGTGCTTTGTAACCTTTGTATTGTGCATTTATTTCATTAAAGGGTGAGTCCTAGCTCCTCTGAAGGGGGTTAGTTAAAATAAAATACATAAAATACTATAAAATACATTTGGGCCTCACACTGATTCATACCCGGGTACGACTTAGGCCTTACATTGGTTCCAGTAGAGTTGGTCAGGGTGTTTAGTTTTCAAGGGGTTTGTACGAGACTCATGACTAAAAGGAGAACAGGACCGCCAATACAAAGACAAGGCAACAGCTAACTTCAGGCTCCCCATAAACATGCTGACCACACATAGCTGTTAGGTTGATCCTTACTGTGTGTGATAGGCCAATATTCTGACGATAGTGGGGTTGGGGTATTGAGAGGAGTAGGTCAGCATTAAAGTCAGCATTCATCAGAGCATCATTACGTATATATTTTTTGAATTTGCTGCTGCCATTTATATGTTTTCATGGATTTGTTGGATGCCAGTTTGTATTTTTTGACAAAGCACCCAACCAGAAGGTGTTGCGAGAAGGTGCACCTGCAATACGTTTTTCATTCGATATCCACCATTTCAATGATGTCACTGATACTGACGATCTTACCCAAAACGACTTTCAGTGAGTGAGTAGGTAGGGGTTCAGGGGTGATGATTGCTTACTTCTAAAGCAGACTTACTTATATGCCAGAGCCAAACAGATATTTCATAGTGATGATGAAAAACAGACCTCCATTCTTCCCTGTGCCACTTCATCACTCATTTTGATAGGATCCCATGCACTGCTTTAAAGACTGCACATTAAACTGCTCTGATCGGCTGTTAGCCGCTTGTGTCTCTGTTGTAGGTACCCTACCCTCAACCATCTTGAAAACGACAGTTCCCTTTGTAAAACGACAGGTTCCTGTTTCGCTTTTGACACTGAGACGCACATAAATGTTTCCTGTTGATGACTCCCCTGAGCATCCACAACAGTGCCCTGATAGGTTGCCAGTCATTTGTGAAAACACCTACCATAAAACTGATTGCAACCATTATTCTTCTTCTGTCTTATTTCCTGCGTCCCTTCTCCTTCTAAGGAGCAGAGAAACACGCAGACCTGGTCTGGTCCAAAACAGAGTGAATATCCCCTATCCTCCCCTGCTAAAAGAGCAGAGCGAGCAGAACCCGGACAGAACCAGAGGCCTACACCAGAAGCCTATCCACTTTTCCCTGCAGAATATGTTGCAGATGTGAAAGGAAACTCCCTGCGTAACGGTGGACGATGCACTGAAGAACGCGTAAAACCGCCTCTCTTTCTCTCTATCTCTCTCCCATATAATCTCAGCCCATATAATATTACCTTGGAGAATCCTTCAACTCCACAGACGGTTCAGTGGATAGTAAGTAGAAACACACACACAAACACACACACACACACTCTTTACCTCAGCAGCCTGCAGCAGAGCATCTTTTTCGTTCATCCTGTCCTCATAGGCCAGCAGCAGAGGAGATAAGTATTTCATGTCCAGCTACAGAAAAGGACAAACAGCATTGTTCCAAATTAGCCACAACATCGCAACAATCACACCATACCCATGTATGGTCTATGCAAGGCAGGACACTCACTGTTTGTTCAACTACAATGGCAGGTAAATATGAAAATTGATATATATGATATATTATATATATATATATATATATACATATATATATATATATGTATATATGTATGTAATATCCAAGGAATGTCAAACTAAACTACCAAGTAGTCATATTAAACTACTGACCAGTCTAATTAAACTACCGACTAATATGTTAAACCACTGTCCAGCCATAATAAACCACTGACCAGCCAGGGAGGGGGAGATCCTTTCATTGGTAGGCTGTTGATTCTGGAGCTCTGAGAGAGAGCGAGAGCGAGAGAGAGAGAGAGAGGGAGAGAGAGAGAGAGAGAGAGAATATAGTTTTAATTAGCCACTGTTGATATGGCAGCCAGTCATACAGCCAAAATGCAATATAACTTGTCTCTAGAATCAGAAGATAGAACATTAAAGTCAAGTATATACGATTATACCACATCTGCAGTTATCTAGCTATCATTTTGCTGCTTCTTTCTTCTGCATGCTTCAGAGAAGCTAGTCCAACATTTTCTACAACATGTTGATTGATCCCAGTCTCCTCCAATGTTATGGACATAACAAAGAAGTGGCAACGGAAACCAAACAATGAAACATATGAAAATTATTCAAATTTTACAGCATGAAAATAAATGTATTACTATACTTCCATGAGGGTTAAATAAGCTTGGAAAAGGGTATATTACGCTTGGTTCACACAGGAAGCGCATTTCTCGGCACTGGCCAGCAGCTCTCCTGCTCTACAGGAGGAGAAAACCCAGTGGAAACAGGCTGTAGCTGCTGACATCGTGTTCCAACAGCCACCAAAGCTTCATCTGTTCACTGCTGTCCTTGTAGAAACAATGCTGACAGCTCACTGTACTTTTCCATATCAGGGATGAACTTTATATCTTCCATCTTCTTCACTTTCTCCCTTTCTTCACAGACTCCCTCATATCAAAGCTGTCACGTTTATTTGTTTTCTCAGTCGTGACTTGTGATCAGGCAATAATTAGGAAAGCCTAGGGGACCTAGATCTCTTTCTCTCTCTCTCTCCCCCTCTCCCTCTCTCTCTTTAAATAATGACATAGGCCTAAATAAATTAAGTAGCCTATAAATAAACAAACCTAAACATGCATCCTTGTTTATTTACTTTTGTGGTAATTCAATAACAGACACAATTTTTAAAAGGCAAGTGATAATTAAAAACCAGAGAGATCATCATCCTACAATGTGTTGCATTGTGAACAGTGAAGACCCTGGTTAAGTTGCTCATTTAATATATTTGTGCTTCTGTGGTGATATAATGGAGATATGACCATTCTATGGTGTTTTCCTGTGAAATGTGCCGCGGCACACAGAGAAAATAGACCAGACGCCGAAACTGGCGCTCCAGATCGCGAGCCACGAGCGGAGCTCCGCGCCGTGCCATGCCGCACCGTGCCATGCCGCGCCGCGCCGCACCACGGCCAGTGTGAACGACCTGACCCATTAACATGGGCGCCCAAAGGAAGCATCCTCCGCTTCGGGACCGTTCCGCAGCCGTTACGCGTCCTGTGTGAACCGAGCGTCAGGCAATCCTTCCAGTGATGAGAGCAGGAGATCCTGGTGTGAAGACACAGTATGAGGTGGCCATGATTAAATACCCCAGACCTGCTCTTCATCTGGAATATGAAAACCAGAACAGACTCCTTTAAACAACAAAACAGACAGACTGGACAGACAGACCTTCCCTCATCCAACTGAGCTCTGGATCAGCGAGGGATTTCTATTGTAAAAGACTTGGTTAAGAAGAACAAATGATTTCTCAGTGCTAAAATTGTTAACATAGAATGTGTTACTGATACTGAGCCGAATAAATTAGGACCCGATCACACTGAAGCACGTTGTGCATTGCTTGGAGCACACTGCTCTGTGGAGTGTCACATGCAGAAACCCCGATCACACCAAGGTGCATTGCCCTGTTGCTAGGTGACTGAAAGGAAACACACACACACATCACATAGTGGTTTCTTAATTTGTATCCAGCTGCGTCCAGTCCCTCGCAATGTAGCTGGCTAGTAAGCTAATTTATATACAAATTGGTCACCTGGTAATCCCATAATGCCACTCACACACTTCCAGGCATGCTCCTGCTTCATAGTACTGTGATAAAATTTGCTCTTCAAATTATATATTTCATCAAATTCATAGATTGCTACAATAACCTTCTCCATGCCATATTTAAATAACTGAACCGGAAGTTATTGATAGTGAAAACCTTTACATCGCGCCTCTTCTTTTATCTGATTGGCTAAGCAACCAAAATGTGACATTAACGAGTGGCGCTGCTGTGTGGCTTTAGATCAAACGTTGAAAATATTTTAAAAAAAATTTGGTGACATGCCAAAACACATTGGACTGCGCAAGGCGAGTTGCACTGAATAGGAAAGCAGCAGATGCAAATACAGTGGATTTCAAGCAGTGTACTCCAAGCAACGCACTTCCGTGTCATCGGGTCCTTAGACTGGAGGGAGAGGTGATGAATAGAATATTGTACAGACTAGACAGACTAAAACCTCTCCTGTTGGTGAACAGAGCAGACAGAGTAGAACACACCCAACTGCTGCTAAAGTGCTCTTCTTCAACGCACTGAACCTCAAACTACTCTAGGGGTGCTGCACACAGTTTTTCTATGCCCATGCATGTAGGGAACCGTGTGTGCCTGTGACCTGAACATCATAAGATGAGCACTATGGCTCAAAATGTCACATTAAGTTGATAGTTCATGGGATCAGTGCATTGTGCGGACAGTATTTTTTCAATGTCTTTTTCATTAGTCAAACCGAGAATCAATCCGTATCTAGGCTCTTCCTCCATACGCAGCAATCTCCTGGGGTGTGTGTTATATGTGCCCTGTGCATCCAAGTAGCTTATAAAGATTGTTAAATCAGAAAGGGAGGAGAGAGTGTGAGTCTCACAGGGAATTCTTCACAGCAGCCCCCAGATTAGATGTTAATGTCAATGTTGGGGTGCCACAGTTGAGCTGTCATGATATGGAATGGCTGGCAACTGAATCAACCTGGCCACAGGCCTCATGTACAGTATGGTTTGCCTTTGATTGTGAGCTCAGCAGTCCAGTCCAGTTGACCTATACTCCTGATGAGCTTCCCAGGCACCACCAAAGTGTGGAGCGTTGGGAGGATTAGGCTTGAATTTTATTTGGTATGACCAGAGTTGTTCCAGAAGCTGCTGATCCATGGCAGCGAAAGCCTCTCTCTGGGCTCCTCTGAAATTAGTTCCTCTGTCCGACAGGAGTTTACGAGGGGTTCCTCTTCTGGGAATGAATCTCCATAGAGACAGAAGGAAAGCATCCATGTTCAGGCTGTTTAGAAGGTCCGGGTGAATGGCTCGAGTGGTCATACACTTGTAGATTATGCCCCAGCGTTTTTCCAGACATCTACCTATCTTCACAGTGGTCCAAATGAGTCCAGTGAGTGGTCCAAAGCAGTCCACTCCAGTGGAGTAGAAAGGCGGCTGATATATAGGCGGAGACGTGATGGAGGTAACTCTGCCATTAGAGGAACACATGGCTCTGCTTTCCACCTTTGGCAATCTGCGCAGCTCCTCTGATGTTTCTTCATGGCCTGTCTACCACTCAGAATCCAGTATTGCCAGCGCAGCTCTGCAAAGACACGGTCTGGTCCTGAATGAAAGAGACGATGGTCTGTGTCCTGGATGAGTAGTTTGGTGACTGAGGATCCAGCACAATGGGATGCTGGGCTGGATTTGAATGGTTACAGATATGCAGGTCATAAGATGTGCCTTCTTCAGAGAGCGGTGCAGGGAAGTAGGCTTTTGGTAGGGTGATGGCTGCGAGGTCAGGCAGTTCATGTTTCTTGGACCAGAGCTGCTGTACAATGACCTTGGCCCGGGTGGTAAAGGGGATGATATAGCCAAGAGGATCATATTGGCTGGCAAGGACATTGTAAATGTACCGCAGCGTTGTTGGGTGACTCTCCGAGGACCGGCTCTTGCACCCAAGGGCATCCAAAAGGCAGTTCCAACGAAGGCCAAGAGCTGGCTCTTGGGGATCTGTGTGGTTCTGCATCAGCCACAACTCTGTAGCAGCTGGCCTTGCTGTGGAAGCAGATGGGCAACCACAGAAGGTTGGTTGCTTGCCCACTGGCGGATTTCGAACCCTCCAGAGGCAAGAAGTGGGCGCATCCTATCAATCAGGTCCTTGGCAGCCTGGGGGGAGGAAAGGCTCTGAAGGCAGTTATCCATGTAAAAAACACTGCTCCAGGGAGGATAGGATGTCTTCATTGCCTGCTTAGTGCTTCCGGACATGCCTTTGGAGTGCGAAAGTGGCACCACAAGGGCTTCATGTGGTGCCAAATGGTAAGACCTACCACTGCTAGACATCAGGTTCCCTGTCTCCCTCCATATTCCTCCAGATGAAACGGAGAAGCGGTTGATCCTCTGGGAGGAGACAAAGGAGATAGCTACAGCATGTTGGCGAAACCTTAAGAGGACTCTCAGCAAAGGTGGACCCAGTGGAGGGCCAGGCAGCAACTGGTCATTCAATGAGAGGCCTTGGTAATGAAACGAACAGTTGAAGGCCAGACAATCCTTGTCATTGTGGTGGACAGGATGATGAGGACTGAACCAGGATTCAGACATCTGGTCTTCAGCTTTAGGCTCCAGCTTTACAACACATTCCCCATCCACTAGTTTCTGTATCTCTTGATTGTAAATCTGGGCCTTCCCCGGATCTGTTACCAGTCGGTCCTCGGTGCCCTTGAGTTGTGACATCAACTTCCTTTCTGGCCCTCAGTAGAGGTGCTCCCTTTGCACGCAGGAGGGGTGTAACGTAATGCAGGTTGCCTTCAGTCAGGACAAGCTTGGTTCTTGACTCAAGAGTGACAATAGCTTCCTGATCCTGATGGGACCACGTGATCAGCTTCTCACTCCTGTAAAGTAGGAGGTCGAGCTGCCATAGCTTCTCGACATGATGATAGACATCATCCAGAGTTGGGTGGAAAGTGGTGAAGAGGCATTACTTTGTCTCGGCTGAGTGAGACCATCCGGACCCTGGAGCGTCCAGCTGAGCTGTGTTCGAACAGCTGCAGGAGTACCAGCTGAGCCAAACTTGACTGGCTCTCGGGCAGCAATCAGGTGGATGTGGTCTGATAGGTTAATATACAGGTTAATACACTGGAATAAAAGTGTTGCCAAAAACTTTTAATGATCCTAAAAATGTTAGCATTCAAAGGTCTACTACTAACTAATCACCAGTGTTGGGCAAGTTACTGAAAATTTGTAATTAGTTACAGTTACTAGTTACTTCCCTCAAAAGTAATTGGATTACTTTACCAATTACTGCATAATAAAAGTAATTACTTACTAGGGAAAGTAACTTTTGCATTACTTTTAAATGTCTGCTTCAATTCTCTTATTACACATAGCTATATTATTTTAGTGTTGCTGTGGCACAGTGTGGGACAAGACAACTGTCAAATTTTATCTATCATTGTACCCATTATCACTATGATGAAAAGTAAGTAGTGGAACACAACAGATATGTTTTGATAGGCGTATTTATTGTAGCCTCGACAGGCGTTCAAATCAAGCATTAGTACACTGTCCGGGCTAAGTTACCGCACCGGTAGCAGTGTTGCCAACTCTTTTCCAAGGACAGTAGCTATTGGCTGCTCAGAAAGTCGCTAGAAGTCGCCAGATGATGTCATACGATAACTTGCATATCAATATATAATGCTGCCGCGGAGTAGCCCGTTTAAATGTAAGTGCTGACTCCGCCCACCTGGGCCAGTTTCGGTGTACGCCGCTAACAATTACAAGTGGACCCTATCCTACAGCCCCTGCTGTGGGAAGCGCTGTGATCATCAGACTCTCTGGATTAGACAAGCAAGTAGAGAAGTTATTGCCAAATGCTTTGGGATTCAACACATTAACTTTGCTTCCCATGGTCAGAAAAAGTCGCCAGATTTGTCGCTAGTCGCTTTTGAGAAATAAAGTCTCCAGGGAGGTTGGTAGTCTTTTGATTCACTTGCACCACCGTAAAGTGGGATGATCATAAACCGGATAATCCAGTAATGAGTAACAAGCCCATTTAAATTTCAGTAATTGTAATTGCGTTATTCATTTGAAAAAGTAATTAGTTACATTACTAGTTACTGCCAAAAGTAGTGGAATTACAGTAACGCTAGTTACTTTGTAACGCGTTATTCCCAACATTGCTAATCACTAAAATATTTTTCCTGAATTAATTCTACTTTCATGATGGCACTACTTTGTAGAAGTCAAATTTTGGATGAAAACTCATATCAGGAGAACAAAGGACAGGTCTAATACGTGGGGAGGGTTTTCAGTCTTCCACCATACATTAGTATTATCTGATAGAGGTACATATTGTACCTGGAGGGGGGAAATACAAACTGTACTGGAGATATGTATTGGGAAGAAAAAGAAATGGAGAGAAAATATTATATCCATATAATATCCTTTTTGAAAAAGAAAAAAACACTATGTTAACTGTAAAAGTGTCTTTTCATTTAGTCAATCACAGACTGAAGTTACCTACTGTCTTTTAAAAGGTACCATCATTTATTACAATTTTGTGTGTAAATTTGAAAATGAGAACTGTAGACCTATCAACATACAGAGTCGGTGTACATGACTGGGCTGATTTCTCCCTGGAAAAACAGCAAGCCAAACACCCGCATTTTTAAAGACCTCTAAAATTGAATGATAAATTAAAGATAATATGATTTAAGATTTTTTCAGGACCTGCGCATAGCCAAAGTAGTATTTTAGGGTTTCTGCTGGGTTTCTACAGGTCCTGAAAAAATCATAAATGTGTTGTCTAAACTTAGAACATGTCATCCAGTAGCCTGTCATACCTCATGTTTGGAGAGTGGTCTGAACTGGGCCTGGTAGCGGCTCAGCTCCACATTCAGGTGGTGAACTGTCAGTTTCAGGCCGTCGTTTTCATCCACCAGCTCCTGAGCTTGTTGCCTCAGTGTCTGTAGCTCTGCCTGGACGCCTGCAGGACAGAGCAAAAGGTCAGTAAGTATGTATAAATATTTAGACAGCATTTTAAGACGCTGATGCTCTTATCCAGAACAACTTACAATGAAGTCAATAGTAGAATAAACTTTAATTCCTAGATCTCCAAAAATTACAATGAGCCAAAAATAAGGAGTACCAAGGTCAGGACTGAGTGCCCTTACAATATTCATGTGACCACAGAACAAAAGGTATCAATGGAGATCTTCGGAAAAGGATGTGCATTCAGTATATTATGTTGCTTATATTGAAATGCACAGCAGATACTTGGCATTCCTACTGCTTGTCTAACACATTAGCCATGCTCTGCTTTATTGTTGCAGGTAGAAGGAACAGAAGACTGGAAAAATCTAAACTAGAAGAGGACAAGAAGTCAATGGCAGCATGGCCCATGGTTAGTAAGGTCCTCCTCCAACATGGCTGGATCCCCCATGTGGCCATACCTGCCGAAGTGTACTTGAGCAAGGTACTTAACCTCTACCTGCTCCATTAGCTGGCTGACCCTGTACCCCAACCAGAGGAAGGAAAACAGAATTTCCACTTGGGAGGATTCAAAAAGCATACTAAAACAGTATACTGAATCAGTAGCAGAGGTTGGAGGTGGATCCCCACAGCTTTTCCACGCTGCCTTCTCCTGCCCCACAGGAGGTCAAAGTCTAACCACCCTAGCCTACCTGCCACCCATATGGACTGCCAATTTTTCCTTCCTCTTTTTTATTATTTTCTTTTTTCCTCTTTCATCCCTCTCATTTCTTCCTCCCTCTCCTTCTTCTCCTCCTCCCTCATCCTTCTGAGGAGGTGCTGGAGTCTGAGATCCATGTGCAGCTGCTGCACTCTCTCCAGATTCTTTCCTTCCCTCCTTCCCTCCACCCCTCCCAGCTGTGACTCCCTCCTTCATTCTCCTCCTCGTCTTTCCTTCATCCCTTCCCTTCCCCCACTCTCTTTCTTCTTCCCTTCATTTTCTTCTCTTCTCTCTGTCTCTCCTTCTTTAACTGCCTCCCTGTGTCTCCTCCACTCCACCTGCAGAGGGCCTCCTGCTGGAGGAGGCCTGGCTGTGGCTCAGCTCCTGCTCCAGACGCTGCAGTCTCTCCTCCAGGAGCCTGCGTTCCTCTGCCAGCCTTGTGTTATGCTCCGTCAGGGCCCACACCACCTCCTTCTGCACCTCCTTCTGCACCTCCTTGTGCACCTCCCTGTAGGCCTCACTGGCCTCTGCGGACAGGCGGGTGGGGTGGTTTGGGGCGGTGGATTGGGTGGGGTGGGTGAGGTAATTAGGGTGGTTGGGAGGGTGTGGGATGGTTGGGGAGGGTGGGTTGGGTAGGGTGGCTGAGGTGGGCGGGTTGGTGGCTGGGGTGGTTCAGGTAGGTAAGGTGGTTGAAATGGGTGGGTAGGTGGAGTGGTTGAAGTGGGTAGGTTACGACCAGGATTGGGTAGTAACAAAATACTTGAAATGGCATTACATATTCTGAAAAAACTGTATTCTGTATTCAAAAATTGTATTCTGTTACATTACATTAAAAAAATTATGTATACTAATTACAGCTACTTGTGAAAAATTAGGGGATTACTTCTGGGAATACCTTTGAAGTGAAAGCGAGAAACTTCATTTACATAGTGTCAGGTGTTCTATTGCTTTACAAATGTGGCAAAGAAGAAAATTTGTACACCTGTACAGAAAAACATTTACACATGAAATATATATTTTCGGAACTTTGTAATGTTCCACTTTTTCTTATCTGTACCTTTATACCTCAGATATGGCAGAGTACTTTGAAAGTAACTGAAAGTAATCAGAATACATTATTGAGTTTGGGTAATTCCTTGGATTATGTTATGTTCTAGTGGAATACATTTTTTTAAATAACCTACCCACTCCTGAGTACGGCATGGGACGGTGTGGAACAGGTTTGGACGGGGGTTGGACAGGGATGGACAACACAGCAAAACACAGCACACAGACACACATAAAACACACACAAGGGACAGAACCACAAGAGCAAATAAAGGGAACGGAAGAAGGTAAAAGAAAAGATGAGAGACCAATGGTATGTAGACTGATATGTGTAGTCTACTGTCTATATGTAGAGTGATACTATGCATAGGCTCCTGTCTATATGTAGACTGATATGTATAGTCCGCTGTCTATATGTAGACTGATATAATCTCCTGTCTATATTTAGAATGATATGTACGGCCTACTGTCTATATGTAGACAGACATGTCTAGTCTACTGTCTATCTTTAGACCGATATGTACTGTCTGTCTATCTATAGTCTATCTTTAGACTAATATGTATGGTCTACTGTCTGTATGTAGACTCACATGTCTAGTCTACTGTCTATATTTAGACTGATATGTATAGTCTGCTGTCTGTAGACGAATATGTATGGTCTACTGTCGATATTACACTGATATATCGTCTACTGTTTATATGTAGACTGATATGTGCAGTCTACTCTCTATATGTAGACTGATATGTATAGTCTTCTGTCTATATGTAGACTGATATGTATAGTCTACTACTGTCTATATGTAGACTGATATGTATAGTCTGCTGTCTATATGTAGACTGATATGTGCAGTCTTCTGTCTATATGTAGACTGATATGTATAGTCTACTACTGTCTATATGTAGACTGATATGTATAGTCTGCTGTCTATATGTAGACTGATATGTATAGTCTGCTGTCTATATGTAGACTGATATGTATAGTCTGCTGTCTATATGTAGACTGATATGTATAGTCTGCTGTCTATATGTAGACTGATATGTATAGTCTGCTGTCTATATGTAGACTGATATGTATAGTCTACTGTCTATATGTAGACTGATATATAGGGTGCACCTAGCCTTGGTTTGGTTTGGTCCGATTCATCCGAGCCTGGAGCGTTTACTCCTTAAGTTTGGTTCGTTTAGGAACGATGCTATTTGAACTCAGGTGTGCACCAAACAACCACACCAAGACCCCCTGAAAACGTGGGTCTCAGTCCTCTTCCAAGTGGACTGAGCTCACCAACCACAAGATATGAGATCCAGTCGCAGTCTCGGATGACGCTCATATTGAACTGTTTCTTTGTGAGTTCTTATCTGGTAAGACCATTGGAGACAGTTCACGCCAAAAAGTATGAAAATACACAGACTAGTCATTTTACTCCGCTCTGCTCCAATATGTAGGCCTACCATATATATGAGCATTTCACTCTCCACAAATCAAGTTATTACCAAGTATTCAGCAACAGAGAGAATACAAGATGACAAAAGGAAAGGCAGATTGACAGCAGGCTGTCGGAACCTCCACCTACTCGACACTTCTTTCCAACTCCCAGTGCTCTCCCTGATTGAGGCCTTCTTCTTAGAGGAATCACGGCTGGCTTTAGGAGACCGGGTGCTGGTTTCCTCTGTGAAATCTGGGAGAAGAGGAACAACGTCACACCATCACTAAATGACTAAGAGACTTGCACTATGTAGAAACTGTCACAGTAAGGGGGTACGGTGGCCTGCTGGCGTCATTTAATGAGCCCGTTTCACAATAAACTGCATACAGTGATTGCATACGTTCCTTGAGATGATCACACCATGCTTTGTGACCCATCTGTGACTACGACAGTCTGGACATATTGTCCAAAGCTCCAGAAAAGAAAAGCCCCATTCATTGCTTGCGTTCATCTTTGCTTATACTGATAATTTGCTAGACTAACTGCTAAACACTAGTGGAATGGCAAATTATGGGTTAGGGTTAGGATTACAGAAATGATGTATCTGCTTTAAATTGCCTCCTCTGATTTTGCCTCTGAACAACAGTGGAGCTAAAGTGCTGTCGATCAAAAAAACCCTCTAGCTTGAATGTGTTACTCTGAGATAACAGTTGGTAAAGAGGCTTTCCATCTAGCTCTCATAGTGCAAGACTGTAGCTGTGAAGGAGCTGGCATAGGAAGTGAATAAGAACTGCATCATCTTAGCTAATTCCCTTCTATCTCACTCCTTAGCTCCTATTATATTCCTTATCTCAGCACTTTGCTCTAACATGATGCTTCTATTGTCACAGGAATATTGTAAGGCCCTAAGGCGCGAACCTTTCCACTCCTTATTTTTGATTGCTTGGGATTTTTGGTGATCTAGGAACTTAAGTTTATTGTACTGTTGTACTCATTGTAAATCATTCTGAATAAGAGATTCAGCTAAATGGAAAATGGAAACTGAGTAGGCCCCAACAATTTGGACATGCAGTTTGATGTGACAATCTCTCCAATACAAAGGGAGGGGGCGCACTTGTTAAAGAGCTCCTGGTTGAGCGGTGATGTACCGGCTTGGTGGAAGTAGTCCTCCTGCAGATGTCACATGTATTTCCTGCCAATATGGTGCTTTACCATATACACAGCTCATTGGCTGTCGCTGTCAATTGATTATAATCACAAGTTAATTCATTACAATCACCTGTTATTTTCCCACCAAGATGGCTGTGTGGTGATGTAACAGAATACTATGAATTGATATTGCTGTTTTATTGGGGTGCACCATCTGTAAATCAGGCAAGAATTCTTAGAATGAGTAAAGTTATAGGCCATCTAAAGTAGATTAACTATGAACTACATTCAGCAATCTGCCATGTTTAGGGGCGGGTTGATTTTGCTGCTGCTGCCAGATTATGAACACACTCAATTACAGCAGTACACTCCCCCCTGCCAGTGTAGGGAGGGTACCAGGTCCCCTTATACGAGTCCCACCAGAGGAGAATGACATGGGGATGGGGCTAGGTCTGGGATGGACCAGTGAGAAGATGCTACCTGGGGAAGGCATTCTTCTGCCAGACAAAGACATCTGGTTCAGCTGGGGTGGACTGGTCTGGAAGAGAGACAGACAGGCAGACAGTATGTAACTCATTTCTAACAGATTTCCAAAGCCCCACTGTTTGTGTTCCATTTGCGCGAGGCTATTTCAGAGCCCATTTCATTCATGGCCATTGTAGATATGTGGACAATGAGACTGAAGAATTGTGAATGAGTAACAGTAACGGTGCTGAGTTCAGGGTGAGGACGAGCTGCAGTCAAAGCAGGCATGAAAGAAAGAAAGAAAGAAAACAGCTGATGGAGAATGAAGGCGAATAAAGAAGGATGAAGAATGGCAACCACAAGGTAACAAACAATAAACTGCTTCTTTTAAACGACACGCAAAAACTGGCTTAGTGGTAGTTTCAAGCTTGCCACCTGTTTTGACGGTGAAGCAGACAAATATAACAACTTACAGTATCAAACCCAAGTATATCATTTGCACATTCAAAATTTTGAATAATTCCCAACATCAAGGCTAAGCTGGTGACAACAGCACACAACAACAAAAATCAAAAATACCAAAGACAACCTGCTTAGGCCTACAAATGACTGTAGTCATTGTAGTAAATGCAAAAAATATATAGTATTAATTAATTAATTATATTTACATGCATTTATATACATCCAGTCCCATTATCCTGAATACAAATATGACTGCAGAGAGCCTCCCTATGGATAACACTGGTATCGCAGCAACCATACATCCCTTTAGAAACATCATTTAAAAAAGTGTTTTTTTTACTGTCTAAGATCTTTCTCTAGAATCCCACCTTAGGTTTTAATGGCAGGGCATAGACGGGCTCTGTGATTGGACAATTCCCCCGTCTGTCCAGAGTTTGGTAGACATTCTCCTCCTCCTGCTTCTCCTCCTCCTCTTCTTTATCTTCCAGCTCCTCCTCAGAGTGGTCAGCAGAGGGCAGATGAGGCCGGCTAGACAACTCCTCTGACCATCTGTCTCTGGACAAGGTAAGGATGCAGTATCTCAGAATAACAGTAGAGGAGAGCTGATCTGAGACCAGCTGCCCTTGTAAATCCTCCTAAGTCATAGTGAAATTCATTTTGACTGCTGATGCTACATCAGAATGTCCAATTACTAGAAGCTTCATGAAATAAATAAGGGCCTAAATCTCAGTGTTTCACCAGCTGTAGGCCAGTAGGACATTCAGTTCAGCATTAATGTATTGGTCTACTTAGTTATATAGTTAGTTTAATCTTGCATGTCAAAATGTAAACTATTTAAAGAAAACTCTTGAAACTAGCAAAATTATTTTACCAAATGGGAAGATTTCTTCACTTGTTCTAGGAAAAACTCAGATCTCAAGACTCAATACGCTGGGACACAGGTACCAATGAGACCAGAACAAAAACAGGTCAGCTTCCCATTTACAGTCACCGCTCATATTTGACATCCTTCTCCACATGTCTATTTGATGTGATACTCTGACCAGGGCTGTTTTCCAGAGGTGGTTTACCGGTTGTAAAGTGCTGTGCTGAGGTTTGGTTCGGATATGAAGGACTGCGATCGGTCGCTCTCAGAGAAAGACCTCACCCGGGCAGGAGGGATGGCCCACGTCTGCCCAGTCAGCGAAGAAGACAAGATGGCTGCTGCTAAGGCTGATCTGTAGATGGAAAGATGCAAGTCAAATGAGGAGAGACAGATACTGCTGATAACATAGGCACAATAGGTAAATACTATTTATGACATAATTCCAATAATTTTGCTGGTGGACGTGTAGGCAGCTTAACCCTGGCAGTGTTGGTGCCAAGAAATGTTAAGTAAACAAATAAAAAATGGAAAAACCTTTTGCCACTATGTGACTATGTGAGTAAATGTATGATGAGGATTATCGGTGAATAAATCAGCAAAAGTGAGCATAACAGCTGCACTGCAGTGACAATGACAGCCAATGCTTTTATAGTGGGGAACAGAATTCAACTTTTACACCACATTTCATTGATGAGTTGCCACTTCAGCATGGTATGAAGATGTTCCAGTGTGATTTAACAATAACGATCACAGTTGCCCAATACGTTGCCCTGGAAATCCGCTGCATTGTAGGAGAGAAGGAGGAAAAGAAGAAGCTGTGTTTCCTCTACATTCATTCTGCAGTGGTGGACAAACCCAGCAATACGCTTTCTACTACTATTAGAGATTTGATTTGATTTGATTTATTTGACATTTCAAAAACAAATGTATATAAAATGTCATACACTGCGACAAATACATATTCATTTAAAAAAAATGTCCAGCCCCTATGAATCGCAGTTTTCAGCACTCTTTGAATTTGCATGGCGATTCATAATAATACATACATACCATACATGAACTCCTATTTACACTCGTACCTACATACCTACACCCATATACATTTCCAAGTCATTCTTTCATTTTGGTCAAATAACCATTCCCCACATTCACGTTTAAATCTATGACAAGACTGACTTGATTTTATCTCTACTGGAAGCCTGTTCCACTCTACCGCTGCCATGTACAAAAAGGTATTTTCCCCAGAACAGGTCTTAAATCTACACGGCACAATATCTGTGGCCCTGCCTCTGGTTAAATAGCCATGAGAGTCCCTAACAAGCATAAAATAATTCTTAAAATACCTTGGCCCATTACCTTGCAGGATCTCATGTTTTAGTCTCAGTTTCAGCTGCCTTACTCTATTTTCTACCGTCAACCATTTTGATTCCTTAAATTCAGAAGGGCCAACGTGAGTCATGGGACTAAGGTTCAATACCACCCTGACTAGTTTATTTTGAGCTGTTTGAAGTTTAGTTTTAATCCCCTTGGCGGCGCTACTGTACCATGTAGTACAGGCGTAGCCAAAGTGAGGCTGAATTCAAACTGATGCTAACATTTTCAGGGTTTCCTTATCCAAAAAAAGGCCCTTATGCGCCAGAAATGTGATTTTCTGGTTTACATTGGTAATAACTCTTTGTCCCATGATCTCTCCACTCAAGGATCTATCCAACTCACAAGTATTTAACACAAGTTTTAGCTGCAATCAGAGTGTCTCCCACTGTAATACTGAGCTCTGAGGACCTACTCAACCTTATTTTTGAACCAAATAATATAGATTCAGTTTTCCCAATGTGCAGATAATGTGAAATTAACCAAACACGGTAATTCAGTTAAATTTCCATCAAAAATCACAAACAAGTATAGGCCTAGCGTTAAGACATAGCCTAGTGGTTTTTATCATAATAAAGTATCCGAACAGGAAAAGATTAGTGCCGCAACCTGTAGGAGAACCGAAACTGGGACCACAACAGAGACAGATGTGGGGTCCAAACTTAAATTAGTGCCAGCCACCACTGCTACAAACGAGTTCCAGAGGAAACACAGTTCAAGGGGTGCATGTTGGAGGTCGTGTGATGGGAGAGCGTTAGGTACCTGGGTCTCTCGGGTGAGGGGTTTGGGCTGCGGGGGGGTGGGGTGCGAGGGACAGCTGGCTTGGGGGCAATGGAGGCAGCAGGGATCAAACCATGAGCTATATGCCTCTACACAACACAACACAGAGGAATGTTAGGGAGAAGGTTCACCTCGCATCAACACGTAACACACGAACACACACACAATGCTGATCCTATGACGGTGGTTGAGGAGGGGTTTAGTTAGTACAGGAAGTTATTCTAGTTGTCTAAACCAGTGGTTCTCAACGTGGGGTCCGGGGACCACCAGGGGTCCTTGAGGGGGTTCCAGGCGGTGCCCAGCAAATTGATGAATTGTTAAACATCACCATTATTTAATTTACAGGAAGTTAACACAATTAGAGAATGTAGAAGAATGACTGTTTTTATCATAGTTTCTCTGTTATCTCTCAGGACAAAATCATATCTAACAATAAAAATATTCTCAGATTTGGGTTTGAGAGACAAAATCTCATCAAATGGGGGTCTGTGGCTCTAATGTGGACTAAATTAGGGGTCCTTGATATAATAAAAGGTTGAGAATCACTGGTCTAAACAACCCTAACCCAGAGCAGCCTCTACGAACCAGCAATCCCTTAAAATGAACCTTAAATTGACATGAGTTCACCCCTTAATTGATGCAAAATCCCCTAAAATTAATTAAGGGAGTTATTAATGGAGGAGACCGCCATCAAAACAGCTTAAACACCCCTTAATTTTTGATTCCTTACCTTCTAATTTAATGTAAATTTCAGGGAGGCAGGAACTTTCCATTAATAACTCATTAATAACCTGTAAACATCATGCACAAAAGGCATGAAAAGTTGAAAAATCCCTTAAGTAACGTTACTAGCGTCTCCGTGAATCAACCCATGAATAAATCCCTTAAAAACCCATCATACTAACCTTTTTTTTTATTAAACCTATGTTATATTTAATGGATAATTAATGTTTATGTAATGAGAAAGGACATTTCAGGGATAAACTTAATATGAGGAGATTGGTTTCGTAGTGTTAAGGGAAATGTAGCTAGCTAGGACTATGACAGCAGCAACCAAATCAAGTACAGGCCGACTAAATTTATACATCATAATACGTAGTATGAAATTAATGTTATGATATGTAATGTTATAATGTTATAATGTTATAATGTTAAAGTTATGTGGGGAGAGAGAGCTGTGGAGTTAACGTTGATGCTTTTATGAAAATATAACAGAGGTTTTGTTTCATGCTGCTTGACTGGAGGTCATGGCTCACTTACAGTCAGTTACACAGTACCAGCAGCCGTTAGCCTACATTACACTACATTTTATTATAAAAAGACGCAAAACTTACAAACTCTTTGTCTTTCTCCCTCCCGAAAGTGAACTTGAACATGGTGGAAAAGAAGTTTTCTCCTGCCAGCTTCGGTATTCTTCCAGTCGAGGCTAACAGCTAAACTTGTTTACCAAGCTTTCTGTCAGTCAAAAACGTTCTCTTAATTCTCCCATGGTTTAAATGATCAGCTCTCTTATGCCATAAAATAATATAAATAATACAAAATATTCTACTCAAAAGGCTGGTTGTTTGCAGACTCCTCGTATCTAGACGCTTCTCCACTGGAAGACACCTCGCTACAAAAGCAGTGCTGATTGGCTGAAAGTGAAGGGAGTAACCAATCAAAGAGTGGCTTAAATTCTCTTAGCAACGCCGTAGCAAGGTTCTCTACAGAGATCTCTATGGTCCGGCCAGTAGAGGGAGCTGTCGCTCCATTTACTGTCAAACACCCACCACACTCTCACTCTCACTCTCTCTCTCTCTCTCTCTCTCTCTCTCTCTCTCTCTCTCTCTCTCTCTCTCTCTCTCAATTTTCAATTTCAATTCAATTCAATTCAATCCAATTCAATTCAATGTAATTTATTGGCACAACAGTTTACAAACAATATTGCCAAAGCATGTAACAACAAATTTATCATCGATTAACCAATATTTCAGAAAATTAATCACATCCCCTGTATCATTGTGTGTGTGTGTGTGTGAGAGAGAGAGAGAGAGAGAGAGAGAGAGAGAGAGAGAGGGAGGGGGAGAGAGAGAGAGAGAGAGAGGGAGAGAGTGTATGTGTGTGTGCGTGTGTGTGTGTGTGTGTGTGTGTGTGTGTGTGTGTGTGTGTGTGTGTGTGCTGTGCCTCCACTGTCCGCTGGCTACCAGTGCTTATGTAACTTGTGTTTGTGAGGAAACATAAACCAGCAAAATATAACATTAGCCATTAAAAACTAAATTTTTCACATATGTTCATTTATTATTCTTCATATTTGTCATCCAACTGTGTGTCCCCGTTCCCTTAGAGTTTGACAACAATCAACAAATGTAGCAGCTAATATTGCACACTGACTTTTCTGAAGTTTGAGAGGATCAGACTCTGGGTAAATTCTGCCTCTCCTCTCAAAATAAGTCTGTCTCACGTCTTTATATCTGTCACTGTGTAACAGACAGCAGAACAGGCACAACCTGCTCTCCCTGGGTTGCCAGGTCTGCCTGTGTTAACCTGTTCCTACAGCCAGCTTGTGAGCACAGAGCCTGCACCTCGTTAGGGATTTCCTCAGTTTGCTGCTGGTCACAGTGGTCAGATATTCTGCCACTGTGTACTCTCTGTCTAGGGTCAGACAGAATTCTAATTTGCTGTTATATATTACATAAGTGATATATTTTTCTTTCTGTTTTGAAATGATTTGCTTGGTCCAGAGAGACTGGGGATTGTCCTGAATCCCTGGTACTGAAGAGCTTTATACTGATAGGAGTGGGGGTCGCTGGATCAGAGATGTTGCATTCATTACTGAGGGATGGACCATTCCACATCAGCCGATTCCAACTCCAACTCCTTGCAATGGAATTGATGGAATTGATTCTAAATCGATTCCGATTCCAAATGGAAATCAACACAGAAATGTAAGATTTACGCCTGTTGGAATTCAACCAATGAGACTCCAATTCCATTTATTAGTAGACTGAAGTTTCAATACAAAGAACTAGGCTATACTACACTAAAGAGGTAAATAATTATCATCTACAGCTGGAAGATATGAAGACTATCTCTACTTACCTAGAAAGAAGAAGAAAGCAAAAACAGAAAAGTTGTCCAATATAGGCTTGGCTCCTACAACAGTTTTGGTAGGCTATGCATTGATGCAAATTGTCCATATAATTGGGTTTTTTTGTAATGTGAAAGACAGCAACATAATATTTGTAGTAGCCTATTGTAGCCAAGGTGTAGCCTCTGTTGTAATACAGTGAATTGGAACTTTGGAACTCCTCCATTTCTACAAATACCAGGTAACTTACACTTCTGTGATGGCACCATGAATGCCGAAAAGTACATAGAGATTTTGGAGCAACATTTGCTGCCTTCAAGACGACATCTTTTCCAGGGACGCCCACGCATATTTCAACAAGACAACGCAAAACCACATTCTGCAACACATTACAAAGGCATGGCTGCGGAAGAAGAGGGTGCGGGTGCTGGACTGGCCCGCCTGCAGTCCCGACCTGTCCCCAATAGAGAATGTGTGGCGCATTTTGAAACGCAACATGCGACAACGAAGACCCCGTACTGTTGCACACCTTAAGACTTGTCCGCAGGAAGAATGGGACAAAATTACACCAGAAACGCTTCATCCCTTGGTGTCCTCAGTCCCTAAATGTCTTTTAAGTGTTGTGAAAAAGAATGGCAACATTACAGAGTGGTAAATGCTTTACTGTTGCAAGAATCAAAATTGAAATAAGTGTTTATTTTGAAAAATCAATAAAATTCATGAGGTAAAACATCAAATAATGTGCTGTTGTATTGTTTTCAATGTAATACAGGTACAAAGATAATTTACAAATCACTATTTTCAGTTTTAATTTTAATTTAACATACCGTCCCAACTTTTTCTGATTTGGGGTTGTACATACTCAAGCACAAACATAAATACATTCTCACACTCATATACATAGATACATACTTATGTATGTATGTGCATGCATGTATATGCATGCATATGCATATACATGCATGTATTCATGTATATGCATGAGAGTATGCATGTATGTGCAAGTGCTTAGTACCGGTATATATGTATGTGCAAGAGAAGTATTCAATTTTGGCCTAGGTGGCTTCTCATAGCCGAAGTTGTTAGTCCATATGACACAACTCCATAGCAGCCTCCTCCAAAAGAGAAGGGTAGTTAGCATGAGCAGCGATAGCCACCACGGCTGAACAGACAAAGAAAAGCGCGCCACCTACAGAAACTTAAAAACTAAAAAAAAATAAATGTTTATATACTATGTAAACATTTAACAATTATAGGTTTCATGAATTATAGTGAACCTGGAACTGTTCAAGTGTTTCCAGATACACTGAAATGAAATAAAATGAGGCTACTAAAATAAAACTAATAAAAATTTTTGGATTAACAGTTGAGCAAAAACCTGTTAGTGTCTTGCTCTCCCCCATTGAGCTACACAGGACCACAAATAGAAAAGAACTCAAGCAAATCAGTTTTATCCCCTCTTTTATTGAGATTTTATTTTACACGTGACACAGAACACAGTGAAACAGTTATCAAAGCACTGACACCACAGTTATTGTGCAGCAGTAAGTCCAGAGAAAGAAGCAAAGGCCCCTAGAGACCATTAGCGGTGGAACAGGTACCTGAACGATCTGCGTATAGACCGAGGCATTTAGGATCAGTATGCACAGAGACATGCATGTAGAGGTCTGTTAAGACAACAGCATGGCCTGTGTGGGTATATATGCCTCTGGAAGAAGAAAATAGTTCACACTTAATGCAATTAATCAATTACAGCACATTCTTGTTATACCCTTATAGTTACCGTGACCTTCAATTCATTGATTCCTTCATGATAAAGCATAAATGGCACTTAAGACACTATATTAAGTAAACACTGTCTCAGTATTGGAAACTGTACAGAAAAGGCAGAGTGTTAAATCTTCTCCATGATACCGTTTTTAGAGATATTAGACAAAGGCTTTAGAATTGCACAATGCTAGAGGAAGTATTCTTACATCTTTATGGAAGAATCCACCTAAAAACTGAACATTTACATTTTAAAACATTTCTACAAAGACAAAATGTACCAGTATATATAGCGTCACCATTCACAAACTAGTTCTGAAGCCTACAACTTGTATATTTTTTTATTACTTTTTAAGTGTTTTTTTGTCACATAAATAATTTGATTATCAAATGTGCATAAGAATCTACTTTGTAGATAAAGAGATAGACCAACACTGCGAAGTGTCAGTAAAATGTCGGATTTTGACGTTTGACACAGGTAGAGACAAATAGTAGAAAACTGACTGCCGGCTTTGATCTAACTCACTGTTCAGTGACTGGCAGGTAGTATCCAGGAATGACGTCAGTCTAGCCACAGTCTTCCCTTGGCGAGACAAAAATATCCTTCATCGACAGCAAGATTCACATTAACAGAGACGCACGGTCAGCGCTCTTCTTAAAATTGGACAAACTGCCAGAGAGCAGCAGCGTTGATAGAGGAGGGCTGGAAGTGGCTGAGAGACGTCATGGTAAGCGGTAGATCCTGGCATAGCAGAGACGCGGAGGCATTCTGATCGGTGGCGTACCTCACCGGCACACCGAGCAAACCAAAAATACCATATTCCCATTTACACCGTGTCCCTAGCATGGCACTCACCATAAACAATATTCTTCTGTCCCACAAATACATAAATGACAATAATACAAAATAAAGATATATATATATATATAGGATTTTTTTAGCAGCTTACAGTGCATTGCATTCATCAAACTCTTCCCCGCACAACTCCACAGTAGAAGTATATTTTCCCTCGCCTGCCCTTTAACATACTGGAGCAACATGGTTCGATACATGTATATATCTATTTCGAAAATATGTGTATTCCAAGCCCTAAAACTGACCAATATCCACTGTTTACAACGATTATTGTGGCGATGAACAAAATCCTTCATGTGTACAGTATGAAATATGCATACACTGACAATACACAGGGAACATGAGTACCTTCTAATTGCACTGTAGCAAAGGCAGTGAGTACTGCTGTGCAGTGTGTAGCTACATGAAGCTACAGAGGGACCGCTTAAACCACAAGAGAACTGAACTCTTGCAGTCCGGTAGAAACCGACACTGGGTCTGTCTGTACAACTGCGTTTTTGTTCTTCAATACATTTGGAGTTTTTCCTCTCAAGGCCAAGACACCGTAATAAGATGATGGTTTAAGCTCTGTGTACATATAGACTGGAATGATAACTGGTATGTTTTTTTCCCCCCGCTGTACGCTTACTGGCAAGCTACAGGAGAATTTCCCATTAAGTTCAGTTAAACTGTGCTGGTGAGGCACCCATGTACCAACATAGGCACCCACATATTTGGTACAGCCACTTTCCAAGGTTGCTGGCAGGGATGTCATCATTATATTGGCTAAATAAACCACTGCTCAGTATTCCAGTGGACAACCAAAGGAAAAAACATAAGCCTGTAACTAACTCAGTAGAGGCCGCTGTCGTTGTTGTAGGAGCTGGAGCTGGGGAAGGTGGGGCAGGGCTTGTTCCAGGGGAGGGTGCCGGAGTGGTCGGCGGTGGGGAGGCTGAGGGTGCTGGCGCTCTTCAGCCTGTTCTTGAGGCCCCAGCTGAGGAAGGACGACTTCTTGGTCACTTTGCGGGACTTGGGGTTCTTGTCGTCGTCGTCGAAGGCCAGGCAGATCATGGAGTAGGTCTTGGGCAGGTTCCCGCAGAAGGTGGCGCTCTTAGCCGGCTGGGCGGAGGAGAGAGGTCGGAGGTGACGTTTAGTGGAAAAGAGGTGGATGCATTTGTTTGGTCAAAGACCGGTCAATATATTGGGTCAGTCAGTTAGTGTTTAAAGGATAAGGCTGGTATTTTTTTATGCATTTCTTACCATCAACAAATCCTATGAAAATAACAAAATCAACAATAATTTTGTTTTACTAACAAGTCTCGTCCATGTATCCGGGTCCCAATGCAGCCATGTCCCAGCAGCCATAGAACTCCATTGTATTAAAAAAACGATTAAAAACCCGTCACAGAGCCATGCTGCTGCTCTGCAGCATATTTCATCATCACCATGCACCGGGCCGGACCACTTTTTCCTCAAACAACTTAATAAGCCGGCTGTAAACACGTTTTCCATCTCAGGAAAGTAGTTCCGTAGCACAGAAAATAGTCCCCGGCGTAATGAAGAATTTGTTCCCATTTGAATTTGATTTGGTAATAACTACAGCAGCCTGACTTTTCATGGTAACAGTTAGCGATTTTTAAAATGTAAACTATGTCTTTGTGAGCTGTATTTAAAGGTTTTTAGCTTACAATTGGAGCCGATGACTTCCGGGTTAATGGCTAAAAACGGAATGTAGGAAGTCAGAAAGTAACGGGAGTAGAGCAAACGCATTGTTGATTTTGTTATTTTCATGGGATTTGTTGACGGTAAGAAATGCATTAAAAAACAACAGCGTTATCCTTTAAAGTTTTTTTGTCACAGTTTTAACATGAAGGCCAATAAATACCCAGAATCATAATCTGACTTTTACTTATGTTTTTATGTGATATCTTATGTGCAACTGTGGATTAGTCCACAGCAAAATGACAAACTTTAGCCCTTTGTCGTTAAATGTTGGCTACTGGCATATATTATACCATTTCATACACAATCCAAATAAAGGAAGCTCTTCTGCTCTGGGTTGGTCAGCTTACTTTCTGGCTGTAAGATCTCAGACTCTCAGCTTTTTCTCATGGGAAACAGTATGGTCTATTTCCCTTTGTGGGAAACACTACCTCAAAAGAGAAATCTGAGACTTGCTGGTTAGCCACCTGATGCAAAGACCAATTTGTTGTCACCATCAGAGAAATCAGACGGATGACTTTCCTCTGAGCCAATAGGAGAGGAAGGGGGGTGTGGCTTACCATGGGCGGGTTGCTGTCCATCATGCTGACCACCTGGATGTTAACCCCCTCCTCTTCCACGTCTTTCAGCAGCCGCATCACCTCGCTCACGCCCAGCCATTTGCAGTCGGCGTCGCCCACGGCAACGATGTAGTCGCCCTCTTTCAGCCCGTCGGCCTGGGCAACCGGAGATAAGGAGGAAGAGGAGGGGTTACTGAGGAGGGCCAATGAAACAGTCAGTATTCACAGCTGCGGGTTTATTTGCAGGGGAACAGATTTGGGTTCACCTTTCCTTCAACACTCTGGTTTAGTCTGAGCAATCCAGGACAAAGCTATTTTTAAATGAGGTAAAACACTTGGAACATGGTGGCTGCGTGTGTGTGTGTGTGTGTGTGTGTGTGTGTGTGTGTGTGTGTGTGTGTGTGTAGCAAGGTGACGACACTCCAAACTGTACCGGAGCACATCATTCCTGAGCTGTGGGAAACTTGCCTTATCAAATCAAGCTCGGCTATTTCTGTCTGATAACGCGATCCACTTTAGCGAGAGGCGTGTCAACACAGCTCGCAGGAATCAGTCAATTCTACAATCGCGGTCCTGTTGAACGGAGTATTAAAGTCATAAATAGTTTGGCCTGGCTGGGTTTATGTAATACCGCTAATCTGGTTCTCTGCACAGCTCTTTGTTAGCGCCTCTTAATGAGCCGTCAGCCTGAATGGATTGCACTGGGCAGAGACTCGGATTCTTAATTAAATTAGCGGCCAGAGTGGGCAGGGGTAGCTCCCAGTGTTCTCTGAGGCTTAATCCTGTTTCGGGTTTCCAAGAATGACTTTGTTTCATTTCGTATTAGAAAGTTCACGCTGTTGGGTCTCCCGCCGTAGACAAAGCTGCTCCCTGTCGGTTAATCCTGCTGTAGGCATCATGAGTTAACGTGAAGTAATCTGTGCATCTGGCTTTTGCTAATACAGGAAAAAAAAGTATTGAGCATGGCAATAGAGGTCCGTGAACGAGCTTCAGTTTACCTCTGGCATTAGAAGCTGTAGATTAGGGCTGAACGATTTTGAAAAAATATCTAATTGCGATTATTTTTACTGACATTGCAATTGCGATATGATTTGCCATATTAGAGGGAATGATCATTTTTACATCATTATTCTCATTTTCATTGAAAAACGTTTTAAAATGATTATGGTGTGATTTTTGCAGGGATCTGTACCAAACAAAGATGTTTTCTTAAGTCTGTAGAATATGATGTGTAGGCCAGGACATCTCTGCAGCACCACAATATTTCATTTAAAATGATATTTTGACACATTTCACCTTTAACAAATATTGCGCCTCCTGCGATTTGAAAATTGCAGTAGGCCATATTGCGATTTCGATAAAATTTCAATTAATTGTTCAGCCCTACTGTAGATGCACCCAGTGATGTAGTGGTAAATAAAGAGGAGGGTAAACTATAACAGCCAGTTGGTGATCATCATGACACAAAAAACAACAATAAATACAAAATATTTTCAGAAAAGCATCAATTTCTGCTTTTTTTTTTTTTTTTTTAAAGGTACTAAAGAGTACTTTCTGTGATGTACACAATGGATTTACATTAACAATATGACTGTCCCCTAGGCTTGGGCGATATCCAAAACGTAATATCACGATACTGTCCTGCCAAAATATCGCAATATCCGATATTATCACGGTTGGGGGGGGTCTTTCTTTTTTTTTTCTCTCAGGTTTTTTTAGGGGGAATATTTTATTTTATTTCTTCCAAATTACATCAAATTACAGCAATTTCTAGGCTATAACAATAATAATCATTATTATTAACAAGCTAGAAATTTGATCTTACTATTCAAGCATTGGAGGAAACAACGCCCATTTAGTATAATTTGCTCATTCCTGCTATTTCCAGAAAAAACAGGCTGAATTAACATGGTGCCATGGCCGGGAGGGGTGGGAATTTTTTTTTTTTAATCTTTTTTTTTTTTTTGGGGGGGGGGGGGCATATTCAAAATCGCAGGAAATATCGCAATATTCACAAAATATACTGTCACCCTAAAAAGACGGGTACACTGAGTTTAGGTGCATCCCTGGGTGCGCCATAGCTCTGCCAATATCTCCCCCTGGTCAGTCAATGGTGAAGTATGAGGGGGCGAACTCACGGCTGCCGGGCAGAGGGGGTCCAGGGAAACCACCTGGACCGGCGGCTCTCCTTTCAGGGTGAAGCCCAGGTCTCCGTCGTCCGGGCGAAGCCGTATCGTCCGCGGGGCCGTCCACCGCTGCTTGGCCGAGAAGACCGACAGAGGGCCCTGCATGGAGACGGGGCGGGGACACTGGGGTTAATACGCGGGTATTCTAGACTGTGCCGGATTATATGAATCAACTGCATAAGCACAAAGAGCTTAGTGAAAGCCTGAGGGGGAAACTTGTTAAAATCCAACGAGATAATCCTAGTCTTACCAACAGAATAAACAGTTACAACGGCACTAACTTCAACAGGCAACTCCTATCTTCCATTATTAATACACTTCATATCTGATAGGAAAATCTCTCGGCCTTTAATTATCATCATAGTGATTGTATGGAGCAATACTGCTGGATTTATCTTTTTATCCTCATCTCTCCCTACGGTGGCCCTGAGGGTCAAAACACAACATTTCAGAAAACACAACATTTCACAAAACACATTTCAGAAAACACATTTCACAAAATGTTCACAAAAAATGTTGTTTTCTGAAATGTTGTGTTTTCTGAAATGTGTTTTCTGAAATGTCGTGTTTTCATGTCGTGTTTTCTGAAATATCGTTGTGTTTTGTGAAATGTCGCTGTGTTTTCTGAAATGTTGTGTTTTCTGAAATATCGTGTTTTCTGAAATGTGTTTTTTGAAATGTTTTGTGAAATGTCGTTGTGCTTTCTGAAATGTTTTGTGAAATGTTGTTGTGTTTTCTGAAATGCCATTGTGCTTTCTGAAATGTTTTGTGAAATGTTGTTGTGTTTTCTGAAATGTCGTTGTGTTTTCTGAAATGCCATTGTGCTTTCTGAAATGTTTTGTGAAATGTTGTTGTGTTTTGTGAAATGTTGTGTTTTGACCCTCAGGGCCACCGTACTCCTCGTATCTCAAGAGATTTGAGCCTCGTCACTGAGGTTGTGAGTGAACCCAGTTATAAAGAACTGGAAAGGATTTTCCAGCAGGACCCAGGGAGGAACTGATTCATAGAGATACTTTAAATCTGCTGTCTGGGAACTACAGCTCTGACCCTTGACCTCCTTACTAGTGGATGCTTGTTGATCTAGGAATTAACGTTAAATAAGTGTTAGCAAAATGGTAAACATATATACAAGTGTCTCTTTCAGGAGACTTAGACAATAGATTCCCATTTGAGGAGTTTGGTTTCTAAATGATTCCGGCCATTTGAAAAAATGGACACCTACTCCAGATATTGAATGATGAACTTCAGGTGAGACTTTGTGAATATGCAGCATTTTAGAAATTAATTCAGCATTTGTATCTTTTTCTTCCAGAAGTGTAACGTTATAAATTCCACATAACTATTCACAGCTATAGTAATAGGTTTATTGTTTTTCTTACTTGTTGTTAATGCATTTTGTTGTTGTTCAACCATTTTCCTTCATATTGTGTTTCTGATACTCAGTTCAGCTGTCTTAGGTGCCTTTCACACCTACATCGTTTGGTGCAAAGTTTTTGCCAAGTTTGGGTCATTTTGACCATGTGGACTCGGGCATAGACCGAAAACTTCTAAAGGTTCACCAGATTCAGACCCTGCTGCGGCTCATTTCTGGTGTGAAAACAATGTCAAAAATTAAGTCCGACCCAAAGAGAGGAAATGGTGATGTGTGTGCACTGTGTGCGGGATGTGGATTTGGGTTCTTCTTGCTTTGAAAAAGTTACGATAGCGAACTGCCAAGTGGAAAATTTGTTTTTCCAATTTATCGATAGCACATGAATGCACCATTCTTCTCTGCTGCACTCTCTGTTGCACTCGGAATTGCTTTCCATGCAGACGCCCACACCTGTTGTGTGGGTGTGGACACCAACTGTCACCTGTTGTGTGGGTGTTGTGACACCTGTTGTGTGGGTGTCTGCATGGAAAGCATTTCTGAGTGCAACACTACGTCTCCGCCAGACAATAGTGCCTGCAGAAAAAATAGTTTTAAGAACCAAATTCAAACGTCCATTACTTCTAAACCCGGGCACGAATGTTAGCTGGAACAGTAGAGGAAAAAACATAAATCTAAAAGAGTATGGTTAAAAGGTATGGTATTTGAAAAATGGTCAGTAGTAATGTAAGGTATGTGTGCAGTGTAGTAAACAGGCTAAAACATTCCAAAACAGTATGGTCCTTTAAAGCCCGCTCTTCAGCCCTCTGGTTTTATAGAGTGACACCGAATCAAAACACAACAGACAGGACTGACAGAGGGAGTCACCCCCCCCCCCCCCCCAACACACACACACACCCACACATACCCAGAGGCTTTTATCCAAAGCACCTTACAGGACCATGAATGCATAGATTTTTAGGATGAGTTGTCCCAGTGACACAGGAGGAGTGTAGCAGTACTGCTGTCGAGGCAAAACCTTGCATCTTTAATAAGTCGACTTTTCAGGAATGTAGAAAACCAGCCTTCTTTTCAGATTGACTGCCATGTATTTGTAAAATGTCATCATGGGTGTTGAACAGGTTTCATGGGGTCAAGAGACTGGTTCTGGACCATGGGAACCTTCAGTTCATTTAAAATCACCAACGTTACAGTGCGTTTTCTCCCCGCGACAGCAGCGCTCATTTATAATGGCAGTGTTCAACTCCTGGGTGATTTTGATTTCTGGTTGAATAACTTGTATGTCGTTCAAAGCAGGATCAGAGCACCTCTGTCCATGGTTAGTGTTAGTGCTGCATTTGTTGAGAGTCCAGGAGGCTTTGGGAAATAGTTGAGACTATGTACGGACTGTTGGTCCATGCCAAAGCTTCCAGGAGACTCACTCTCGGCTGGTTGTATTCAGGAATGACAAGAAAAAGACACTCTGGGTGTTATAATTAAGTATGCTTTAAAATTGCAAAACACAAACCCAGAGCCGTTTCATGTCCTGTCCCGAATAAACCAACATATGTATGTGAAAAACAGCGGTGTGAGTGGAAGAGGATTAGTAGCCCACATACCAGCCTCTGGAAAAAGTCGTTGACTTTCACCTTCGTTGACGCGGGGACCTCCAGCTCTGCTTTGTGCTCTGTTTTAGCTATGGGGAGAAGGGGAAAACAAAGCTGTCATCCCACTGTGTTTATTGTCACAGCCGCACTTCAAATGTCCTCCATAGAGAAGCAGGCAGTGTCAACATTACATCATCTGTACCTGGAAATACGTCTGGTTTATCTCATCTGATTACAAGATGTGGAGGTGTGGCTGGCAATACAAAAGCCCTTTTAGAAACGGTTTGCAGAAAGACAAACCTCATAAAACAACAGACAGCGCATGGCTACTGCTTGGCATTAGTGTCATTTGTGAAGTGTTTGTTGCGGTGTTGCTGGAGTGACCGGACCGAGTTTCTGTGTCAACCGCAAGAACAATAGCCGTCACCTCAGTGACAGTAAATGGAGACTCCAATAAACTATACACTTCCCACTGAGCAATTTTACGTTGATTAGACGTTTAAAACACGTCTAAATGGCCCATAGCCGTCTAGCCTAAATTAAGTTTAAATGGGGTTGAAAAGTGAAAGTTTATTGTGATGTCTACGTGTATTTACTGCTTGGTCTAAAATAGGTCTATACATATCCGTAATGATCCTGGGCTATATGAGAGCTAAAGCATAGACGCGACGTTGAAATCATGTCTTTTGCTCAGTGGGTTGTCCTATTCAATACTAATATATCCTGTACCATTGTATTCTATGCTATCCTATTTCATTCTATTCTACCCTCACATGTCCTATTCTATACTCCTGCATGCTAAGTCATTCTATTCTGTGCTATTCTATTTTATTTCATCCTATTCTATATTTTGTATGTTATCTTCGGCAAACGGAGCATTTTTACTGACCATTGTTCCACACTCAAATTCTATCATATTCTGTTCTACTCTATTCTATATGTTCCTATGTTATAGACAAAAACGACTCTGAACCATGGTTCAGCTGGCAGGTAATGTCTGATGATATTCTATCATGTCATATATTCTAGGAGATAAAATTAAAAGAACCTTGTTTGAACTTTGCCCATATGTATCATCATATGTATGTTCTCTTTTGTAAAACACAAATAACTCAGTAACTTTCACTGAATACATTTTCAATTAAATCTATGACTTTTATCGCCCTCTATTAGGGACCAAGGCATTGCAACAACAGTGGCAGACACAGCTTGGTGGCCTATAACTGACATAAATGATAAAGTTAGTGTGTGTGTGTGTGTGTGTGTGTGTGTGTGTGTGTGTGTGTGTGTGTGTGTGTGTGTGTGTGTGTGTGTGTTGATAAACTACCCTATCAACCCCCCGCAGATATATTCTGGTCATTTTGTGCTATGGGACCATAAAATTCGGACTTTTTGCACTAGGGCTGAACAATTAATCGAAATTTTATCAAAATCGCAATATGGTCTACTGCAATTTTCAAATCACAGGAGGCGCAATATTTGTTAAAGGCGAAATGTGTCAAAATACCATTTTAAATGAAATATTGTGGTGCTGCAGAGATGTCCTGGCCTACACACCATATTCTACAGACTTAAGAAAACATCTTTGTTTGGTACAGATCCCCGCAAAAATCACACCATAATCATTTTAAAACGTTTTTCAATGAAAATGAGAATAATGATGTAAAAATGATCATTCCCTCTAATATCGCAATTCATATCGCAATTGAAATATCAGTCAAAATAATTGCAATTAGACATTTTTTCAAAATCGTTCAGCCCTATTTTGCACCTTTAAGTATATTTTTACACCAGTAACTGACTTCACGCTCTCAGAAAATACTGTAGCTGTCTTTCCACTCACAGATGATGTCCGGTGCCTCCATGTAGTCGGTGAACTCGTCCTCATTGTCGTTGTCGGTGAACTTGTTGAGCGAGCGCTGCAGGCTGGCCTGAAGAATGTCGTGCAGGACCTCCAGCTTCCTCAGGTGGCGGCACAGACCGTAGATCCTCAGCGCCTCCTCGTGGCCCAGGATGGCCCGGCGAAGGTGAGCTTTGCCTGAGGAGAAGGGAGGAGAGGTCAGCGGGAGGAGGAGAAGGATATGGGGATGGGAAGGACAGAAGAAGAGGGGTGAAGAGGAGAAAGTGGAGAGGAGAGGGGAGATGGAGAAGAAGACAGATCAGAGGAGAGGAAGAGGGAAAGTCAGACCAACGGAAAGTTAGCGGAACCTGGATCATAGTCAGCTATTAAAATATGGATTAACCACGGGACTGACAGAATCTACTGGGTTCTACTGCATTCTGCTGGCTTCTGCTGTATTGAACCTGCATGTTGGGTCTTACCGATGCGGCGGCGTTCCTCTCTCTTCTTCAGGATGTCCAGAGGAGAACGTCCCTCGGGAAGGCGATCATAGACCTGAGACAAAGTCTTCTCCTGCTGGTCCTCATCATCGCTGGGACTCACTGGTCACACAGAGGACAGGGGGAAAGAACGACCTATTAATTTTGAATTTTCAAATAAATTCTAAATCGAGGGTCTGCTCTCAGACAGTCTGTTTAAATAATAATATCAGAGCCTTAGTTCTCAATAATTGAATAGACCGGATAGAAGAAGACTTCCACTAGAAATCCACTTCTTCACAGTTGATAGAAATGAACTATATCAAGATATTTTAAGGAGGCAAAGTATAGTATGTACATGAAACTACTGAAACCAGTCACTAAGCAATGAGAACCCAGACACCTGAATAATCCTTGTAATCCATCCGTCTAATAATCCATGAGTAGCTAGGCTACTTATACAGATCACATAAGAGGAAAATTCAAGACAAGCAAGTTTCATGTGAATAAGAAAACACAGCCGAAAAAGTAAGTTATAATCAAGCTTTTAAGCTGAATGGCCCCACAATTGAATGATGATGAATTTAATAAGAAATGGTGTAAAATGAAATACATGAATTACATGAAATAGCAAACCATGTAGCTTGGATCATTTTTTTTTTTGATGTGCCAAATGGTAACATGCCTATAACATTACTTTTACAACAATCAGAAGGCAACATACATTCTAAGGCAGAGAAATAAATGGAACTACGGAACTACCCAACACCGACAATGATGCTACATGTTAACACTTTAGCATTTTAGCATACACTATGTTGAGTGATAGTAGGCTCGATGCTAACACTTTAGCGTACACTATGTTGAGACAGGGCTCCATGCTAACATTTTAGCATACACTATGTTGTGTGATAGGGCTCCATGCTAACACTTTAGCATACACTATGTTGTGTGATAGGGCTCCATGCTAACACTTTAGCATACACTATGTTGAGTGATAGTAGGCTTGATGCTAACACTTTAGCGTACACTATGTTGAGTGATAGTAGGCTTGATGCTAACACTTTAGCGTACACTATGTTGAGATAGGGCTCCATGCTAACATTTTAGCATACACTATGTTGAGTGATAGTAGGCTGTATGCTAACACTTTAGCCTACACTATGTTGAGATAGGGCTCCATGCTAACATTTTAGCATACACTATGTTGAGTGATAGTAGGCTGTATGCTAACACTTTAGCCTACACTATGTTGAGATAGAGCTCCATGCTAACATTTTAGCATACACCATATTGCGTGATAGGGCTCCATGCTAACATTTTAGCATACACTATAAGTGAGGCCACTAGCATTATACCAAAAGTGAGAAAATGAGAACTTGTAGCTATAAAGCAAATGGTACGTCATTTTGGTACGTCATGCGGCTAAGTCTGGCAGCTTTGTGAAGGAGAGTAGAATTTACATGAAATATGATACAAAAATACAAAAATAACGTACTCTTTCGCACTACCGGGACTACTTTTCCTGTTTCCATAGGAAGTGAAGGTGGTGATCGATGGGAAACTGTGTGCAGCTAAAAATCATCGCACAGTGGATGAATATGTAGTTGCTCACTTAAAAAATAACATTTTGTAAATAATACAAAATAGTTCCAGAAATGAATCCAAAGGTGGATTCAACAGGTAAATCATAAGGCATAAGAGCTTTCTATTGAATTCACCTAACTAGTCAGACAGTATTCAGTGTTTTAATATTGAACTGTGGTTGTAGTTTATCTGTTTACAGCAGCATTCTTCATTATGTCCAGTTTCTGGGCTGAATCCTCTCTCCACAGTCTGTTAATTACTACATTCTCCTCATTCACACAAGAATCTGTTAATGAGCTGCCAAACTCAAAGTGGCTTTGCTCTGTCACCCCTCCACCCGGTCCTGTCCCATTCAGACTGCACTGGACCAAACTCTAACCCCTTATCCCCCCCCCACCACCACCATATAGTGCCTCTATTAAACTATTTCAATTTGTTTCTTCAAGTTCAAGTTTCAACTTGTTTGTTCACAGGGGGCATTTGGAATCACAGCAAGTATTAAAAAAAGACTTACTTTTTTACTTACACAGCCTGTAATGCTTGTGGCAAGATTATTGAAAGATTTATTATATCAATGTACATTTTCATATACATAAGCTTCTGAATTCATTAATTGTTTAATTTGCTTTCAATTTTGTCTCTCCCACAATTACCTTTTTATGTTAGGTTACATTTGTTGTATATTTGTATGTCTGTCTATACGACACATTGTAAACGTGACGGTAACGCTAACCCTAACCCTTACAGTTAATGCTTAATAAGGGTTAGTTAATGCTTAACAAACATTAAAACTAACCCTTAATTAACAGTTAATGTGTAATTTACTAATGGCGTTCATGTTAACTAAGGTATTAATTTATACATTATTTAATAGTCATATTAAATGACTATTAAATTATAAACTATTAAATAATGTATAAATTAATACCTTAGTTAACAGGAACACCATTAGTAAATGATTACCAGAAACATTAGTTAACTGTTAATTAAGTGACCCTTATAGTAAAGTGTTACCAACGTGACTGATTGCCAATGCAACAGATTTCCAATGCAGGGTGTCAGTGCAGAGTTTCAGGCAAACAGCATCAGACTAAATCAACAGCAACACCAATTGTGGAGGATTTCTACTCACACAGATATCTTTCTCTTCCTCCTTTCCCTCCTCCCTAAGTCGCTCAACCTTTGTCTCTCTCCCTCCCTCCCTCTCTCTCCCTCTCTCTCCATCTCACCACCTGATTATGCAGATAGCATTAAAACTGTAATCCCCCCCACCTGACTACTTCTATTTCAATCCAGTTTTTTACCTTTCAACCATTCTCTCACTCATTCAATCTCTTCGTCTCTCTCTCTATCTTGCTGCCTGACCATGACAGCATAAAGAGGCTGCAGAGTTCCTCACGGCTGGAAACACAGCCTCTCTTTACCATGGGGAGTGTTTTGTGTGTGTGTGTGTGAGAGAGAGAGTGAGAGAGAGAGAGAGAGAGAGAGAGAGAGAGAGAGAGAGAGAGAGAGAGAAAACTCTAAATAGCTGTTATGTAATAGTGTTGTGGCTGGCTGTGGTTCAGTCCAGCTCTCTCATATGACTGTAGCGCTGGCCAACACAGTGCTCTACAGTTTGTTTGAATGGGATATCTGATTCTCCGGGGTGTTTCAAATCAGACAGGTAAAGTCCTGAAACACTGATCCTGGAACAGCCTGATACCTTCCTGGTATGTGAATGTACACTGCAAAAACTGACAGACTTGTTATGTTATTTTCTCTTGTATTTTAGTGAGATCATCTTACTGCACTGGCAGATAATTTTAGTTTTAACACCTTTGTTTTTCAGGATAATGTAACTTGTTAAAATCGTCTTGGAGGTTAGTGTTAGGGTTAGCTTCTTGTTTCAAGATTTTCTTCATTGTTTTATGATGATTTCTTGAAAGAAGTCATATTGGCAGTGGTGGCCTAAAGGTTAGAGAAGCGAGCTTGTGACCGGAAGGTTGTCGGTTCAATCCTCCGGACCGGCAGGATAACTCTGGGTGGGGAAAGTGAAAAGCAGCGCTTGCCCCTCCCTCATTACCACCACTGAGCTGCCCTTGAGCAAGGCCCTTAACCCCAACCACTCCAGTGGAGCTGCTCAGTGGCCAGCAGATCAGACTGAGGTTGTACTGGTCAGCTTCCAGGTGTGAATGTGTGTGTAAATGTGATCAGGGCGTTCCTGAAACTCCCCCTGAATAAATAAAGGTGAAAAAAAGAAACTGGCATGAATCAAGTGAAATTTATTGAAACCACCAATATTGTTTGCCAGTGCAGTGAGATAATTTGACTAAAATGTCATGAAATAAGCTTGATAGGTCTGGAAACAGGATAACATCACTTGACAACGTGTCATTTTTTGCAGTGTACTGTACACCAACCTAGAGCTGGCCTGGTGTATGAACACACGCTGTGTTTCCCTCACGCAGAGAGCTCAGAGTGGTTTGGAGTAGAGACTAGTGCAAGACAAGACAGTTTACTGTGTCACAGTAACCTACATTTAGAAACAAATCCACCTTATCACACTATTTACTTTTACTTAGAAAATACTGACTTTCACCCACACCACAACGATCTTTTTCAGGAATCTCTCTCTTTTTCTAGCCTGGCTGTTATATACTGGATTTCAGACATTATTTGCCCTCAGCCAATTCAAGGTAGATTTGTGACACAACTGCAAAGCCTCTATTGCCTCTTAAAATATTATCTTTCTTAAAGCAAGTGCGAACACATCTGCCAGTGTGGTGAGATCTTTTCCACTGTTTCAAAGACAAATGAACTTGTTTCAAGAATTTTCTCAAATCAAGTGTCATTTTCTTGATACTAGTGAAAAGGAGAGATAAGTAATAAGAGACTAAATTAGTTGTTATGATAGTGCATATGGCACTACAGTGTATTTGGTTCAGTCCCACTGAAGCGGCGAGGTTAGTGGATGTTTCCCTCAAACTAGTTACATATTGGTTTTCTGCATCTTTATAATCACTGTATTTGGCTTACTGCTTCAGATATTTCTATTAGTCTTTAAATTTTCCTTGATTTCCTCTAATTCTCAATGCATTTGCTTTAATTTTCAAAACCAGTCAACCACATATTTTTATCTCGGTAAGTGAGTTGATAAAAACGGAGGGCGAGAAAGACAAGCAAAATGGAATTAAATAAGAAATCTGTCTATGAAAGCCTGTTAGGTCAGCCTGAAACTGGCTATCACATCCAGTCTAAATGAAGGTTAGAAGCTGTTTCTCTTACACTGGTGGTCCAGTAGCGCAGTGGCTACGAAGTAGTGAGCCAGGGAGCGGTAGTGGTTGGTTTTGACCTGCGACATGGTGGACCAGAACAATGGGACGTTGTCTTTGATTGGCGTCTGGATCATGGACTGGTGGACGTGGTCGTAGGTTTCTGAAACCTGGCAGGGAAGGCAGGATAGAGTTACCGGGAGTACATTAACAGCGCCGACCGGTACAAATTCCAAACACACTGATAGAAGTGGGGAATCTGACTCTGAAGTGACATTATTACTTTACATTCACACTTAATGCCATTCCTAATGGGGCCACAGGACCCATCAGCACTTCAAAATAACCATATTCAGTTAAAGGGAGAGTGCAGTACATGGAGAAATCAAGTCAAGTATAACAAAAAGCAGAAGGTGCTTTACAGAGCAACAAATACAGAACAACACAAGAAGGACATCACATTTTGTATAGGATAGAGCCTGTGTGTGTATGAATGTCTGTTGTGTGTGTGTGTGTGTGTGTGTACCTTCGCAGCCTCCTGGGCCATCTTCAGCAGGGAGTAGAAGTGGTTCCGGATGCCCGGCAGAGCGGTCTTCTCAAACAGACACTCCTGAGACTGGGCCAGCATCATCCGGATCAGCATACTGAGCATGGCTGGACTCATGTCATAGCTGGGGGTGTGGGTGAATGTCTCCTTCAGGTGGTTCAGGATACCTGAGGGGGGTCAGCACAGCTCAAACTCAGACTACGTCTTAAATTCACAATAATCATAGGTAACCCTCATTTAACCAGGCAACTTGACTAAGAATGTGTTCCTGTTAACAGCAATGGCCTGTCCTGCACCAGTTAAACTTATGTTCAAATGTAGGCTAGTTTGAACGCAACGTCTAACCAAGTCTGAGTTTACGCATTACTAAAATTTTAAATGATGGCACTAACTGAAATAGCTATTTTAATAATCCAATATTTCAGTTTCCCAGATGATGTACATTCCCGATGTTAATATTGCCTACATTTGAATTCACTTCACTTAATGCTCCAGACAGTCAGAACTGGGACGATCTAAATTATTGCTAAATTTGTTTTTAGAATTTAGATCATTGAACTGACGGCAAACTACATTTTTCGCTAGCTATCAATAAAACAAATGGCCTAGGCCTAACGTTTTTCCACCGTTAGTGATGGGATTGCATGCTTTACTGAAATTAACGGTTAAACCACTTGACGTCACTATTGCTGTCTGTAGCCTATTAGTTACATCCAGTTGTGTAGATTTATGTCTGTGGTTGTAGAGGGTAAGGGAGACTAACGAGAAATGAATCCTAATACTTTGTAGCCTATGCCTTGGCTACTAAATAACATAGGCCAACCTATTTGTTAACGTTTGTTGACATTTCTAAATTTGTAACTTTTATCCTCTTTTTTATGATATTAATTTATCAACCGTTGATTTGCAGTGGTGGAAAGTAACTAGGTACATTTACTCAAGTACTGTACTTGAGTCTAATAAAAGGAGAAAAAAACACTGCTAGCAGTGAGATCAATGTCTATGTGCTGCTTTTAAATTGAGCCAAAACAGAAACCATCTGAAATTAGTTTTTCATGTTAGCTGGAAGCAACAAGGCTTTCTGCGTTCCAACTGAGCACAACTCCCTCTTATTTTACAGATTAAAAACTTGGCAGCAGAGGGCTATAGACAGCTTAATAACAGAGCGCTGTCTCAGTAGTCTTCAGCTGTGGTTCTGCCCATGTTAGCTCACTCCTCCCATTCTCTAAACCTCTCTTGTTTCCCTGACTAAAGGCCGCTGCAGCAGCCCATGATCTGCCCCCAGGGCGAAGGCTGACTCCCATCTACACCTAGCATCTCTGGCTGTCACCTCCCGGCCAAGTTTATTACAGGTTCTTCATACTGGAGACAATGTTTCCCATAACAGTATAATTGTTTTATTTCATACAAGACTAAATTATAGCCATCGCAACAACATAACCAAGCCCTGGGCAGAGCTGTAATTATTGTGCAATACTCCCTCCGCTGCCAGGTCATAATTCTATCAAGACTTGTTTGAGCTTTCTCAAACCACTGAGGGCAGGGGAACTACCAACATGACATGGGAGCCACAGGAAGATCGTCAGCACTCATCCTCCATCATAGATAAGAATGGCGATGACACGGCAGAAAGGCCACACCTACAAAGCGCGGGGCAAGTGCGAAACCCTAACAAAACAATAAATCATAATTTTCTGTGCTTGCTTCATCTGTGTTCTAATAATTTATGTGAAATGTATATGGTGTAAATGATTTGTCGTTACCTTTTCATGGCTGTCAAACAATAGCAAGATCATTAAAAAGTTTTTTCTTGAAGCCTCAAAATGCTAACATGAGTCCTCTCTTGAACAAGAGTTCAAGAGAGTTTGTGCAGAAGTTTGCTAGCTTGTTAGTGAGCTAGCTTGTTAGCTTGTTTGACAGACGTGAAAAGGTTATGGGCAACAACACCACATTTCACATAAATTACTAGAACACAGAAACGGCAACCATTGAAAATGTTGATTTTTATGTTTTCGGGTTGTCCGTACATCGTACGTATGTACGTCCATCCGTCTGTCCGTCCCATTCTCGTGAACGCGATATCTCAGGAACGCCTTGAGGGAATTTCTTCAAATTTGGCACAAACGTCCACTTGGACTCAAGGATGAACTGATTAGATTTTGGTGGTCAAAGGTCAAAGGTCAAGGTCACTGTGACCTCACGTCCTTCCCATTCTCATGAACGCGATATCTCAGGAACGCCTGGAGGGAATTTCATTACATCTAGCACAAACGTCCACTTGGACTCAAGGATGAACTGATTCGAATTTGGTGGTCAAAGGTCAAAGGTCAAGGTCACTGTGACTTCACAAAAGACGACAACCAGGTCAGGGGGCCTCCTGTTCCTCTGGTAGTCCACCACAAGCTAATTGGTTTTGCTGATATTGAGCTTCAGGTGATTGTCGTTGCACCATGTGACGAAGCTCTCTATCAGTCCTCTGTACTCCTCTGTAAAAATAGTCTCTAAGTGAAGACAGCATGTTTCTCACTGGAAATTATTCACTGGAATCATACATGTCAATATAGTGATAACTTCCATTTCGCCAAAAAATACACTTAATATCTTTTATTAAATTCCTTCAAAGTCTTCACAACATACTGTATATTTTATGAGTCTGGACAGACATGGATGTAAACTGCAACTTGACTTGTTGGCGGAGGCATACAAATGTGAGGCGGTTATTTCTAGTTTCTTTTGCCAGTAGAAAAACTGAATAGGGTTTAGCACTTGTACCGCACCTTGTAGGCGTGGCCCATTTGAAATGTCACACCATTCTTATCTATGGAGGAGCAGTCGCAGGGTGGATATGGCACATGGCTCTGCTCCTTCTGGAGAATGAGGCGTTCACACTAGTCGTCTTTTTACAAACTGCTTAATGTCTTTTTTATATTAAAGTCAATGGTCAGAAGTTAGCCTAGGTTCTGTTATCATTTCTATCAACTTTCTATCAGCTATTGGGCTTGTGGCTAAACTGTAAGGTTGGGGTCTGTTCAGCTGAATTGTTTCAGACTGTAGCGTATACTGTATGTCCCATTTTGTGATGGTATTGCTCTTCGTTGGTCATGTTGTTGGGGCGGCTGGGGATGGGGAGAGGTGTTGGGGCGTGGTGGAGGTGGGGTGGTGGGAGGTCGTTCTGTCACTGGCTCCCTATTCTCAGTCTTCCTCTCTCACTCCCTTTCTCTTCCTTTCTGTCTCTCTCTTTCTCTTATCACAGGTGCCGTCTCAGGCTATCTGTGAACACTGTCTGTCCGTGAGAACTCATGTTAGAGAAGCTCAATCAATCCCATTGTTCATTGAGACTGGAAGATCCTCTTTTCTGCCAGTTTTCCCACAGGATCATTAAAGTCTTTGGGGGGGTGGGGGCTGCCCAACACTGGCTGCATTTACGATAAAGTTCATAATGCTCATATTGTACAACAAGGTAGACAACACCACTAATATCATCAGCTGCATGTGTATACTACACATTCTATGGTTCCAGATGTCCTGTGTTAATAAACATAACTCCGGAGGGAAATGAATGCAACAGTTGGAGGATGAAAACCACATATCTGCAAAAAGTCTGATTTGAAGGAATGAAGGAAACAATGCTACTTTTCTCATTTGACACCCATGAATCTTGGAAATTATGCAGTGGGAGTTTTAACAGGTTCAAGGGTGCAAGGATGGTTAAAAGTCAGTCAACATTTAGAAAAGTTGACATTAAAGAAAACATCATGGGTGTGTGGTCTTTCTGACTATGTTAGTGGTTTTTCACAGTTATTTGACATCACCAGGATATCGCTCCTCGCCACTGCATACCTGCAGCTTTCTGGAAGCTGGAGATGGCCTCCTCCAGGCCAGCGATGGTCTGCCGGTCACTGCGGGTACCGATCTGCGTGTAGAGGGCGGCCATGTTAAAGAGGATGCTGGCCTTCTCCAGCGAGAGGTTCTGCTGGCACACCGGCACTCCGGTGAAGGAATCGTACCTGAAGGAGAGAGACAGGAGCACTCAATATCACATCCTTTGTTGTCATAGGCGGGTCACAAATTTATTGAGCCTGCAAAGAAGTGATTCCACCTGTGTTTTTTCACAGTATGACTTTATGATATTGGTCTTAGGTTTTGCCATGATATGCAAATTACTTCACATTTGTCTGATATAGTGGAAAGTTTGAGAGTTTACCAAAACTTACGCCTCACCCAGGTGGTGATAATGTAATACATCAAGTTGAATATCACATTTATTGCAGTTTTTCTCAACATGACTTCATCACTTGACTAATTATCACATTTAATTGGGACTATTTTCACTTTTCCATTGTTGCACACTGTTACCTCTGGTAGCAGTGAAGAGGCAAAACAAAACTTGAAGCAGAATGTCTCCCTCGAGACATTTAATTCTGGCCGAATGGATCTACTTTTGATACAATGGCAACTACAATAATTGTGGCGCTATAAAGTCACGTTAGGAAAAAATACAATAAACCTGTTATTTAAATGATCGAATATGTTAGTCAAGGCAGCAGTATGTCTCTGCGAGTTATTTAATGGATTTGGTCTAAAAATAAAATGACACCTTTAATACTGTGTACACATGGCAATATTAGGACATTCTTTCTCATACAGACTTCCATCCCCTTCAAAAAGTCCATGTCTTAGTGTCTCCAAGTTTAAAACTCCTTCTTTAGTCTGTCGCCTCTCCTTCATCTCAATGTCTCTTATGGCTTAAACCTCGGACGGTTTAAGCCTTTAAGCTTATCCCCTCCATCTCTCCTTTATGGCTGAAGTGGATATAATAGATGATATCAACAAGAGATCAGAGCTTTCACCTGGATTCACCTGATCAGTCTGGTTGATGGAGAAAGCAGAAGCTCTGATGGGTTGGACACTGGTAATCTGACCCTGTTGCATGCTGGAGGTTCATGGTTATCTTAATCACTGATCAGAGGTTTTAAAAACAACACATGACCTGGTTAGACCAGCTACATGCTCACAGAAGTCATGTTTAGATGAAAACAGCTGATGCTGAAGCGTCTGTTGTGAGTACGGTAAAGGTTTAAGTTTTTAGTCATGCATATCAAATGTATTCAATATTGAAGGAGATAAGGACTTGAGATTGCCAAAGTTTCCATCAACAGGCATGGGTCCTGTCCGTGAGCAAGGCAATGACTTGCTCAGGCTGACTTGCTCACTCATTGTTAGTCCCTCTCTGTGGATAAAAGTAACATAAATATGATGTAACATTACTAATCTATAAATTACATGAGCTTTGAAGCCATTTCTATCTGTGCTCTGGACTGGAACCACCTGCCAACTCAGTGTCCTCCTTTAAAACACTTCAAAACACACTTTACTTAAACTACTGTTTGTATTGCTGCCTTTGCTTTAATAATTCTGTGCATTTTCCCTTTTGTATTTTATTCTTTATTTATTGTTCATGTATTTTTATGCTAACCAGAGGGGCAAGCGTTTCTGTGTCCTGATGTGTCTAGGAACCTGTAGTATTTTCATTAGGTCCTTGTTGAACTGCCATGTCTGAAATGCCTGTGGTTTTAACCTTTATAGGCCAGCTGATGGACCGCAAGTTAATGTGTTTGTTAAGTATTTGGCTAGCTAGCAGACGATTCCTTTCAAGTTCCCTGTTTTCCTGGTGTGTCATGTCATTTTACAATGTTAGATTGTTTGATTTAGGTTTTGCAGAAAAGTGTTATATCAATAAAGTTTATTATTTTAAATTTTTTATTATTGTTATTACAATTATTACATAATTTGGCAAGATTCTTCTAGGTGGCAAGCTTGTAACTAGCATTAAGCTAGTTTTCACTTGTTTGTTACCTCCGCCAAAGAGGTTATGTTTTCGGTGCCGTTTGTTTGTTTGTCTGTTAGCAGGATTACGGAAAAACTACTGGCCCGATTTTCATGAAACTTCGTGGAAGGCTGTGGGCCAAGGAAGAACCCATTAAATTTTGGAGCGGATCCGGATCCAAATCACGAACAAGCTGTAATAGCACGAACCTTGGCAGAGGTCTGCGCTCTCCGAGTGCCCTTCTAGTTATTGCTGTTTTCATGTACCTTGTAAAGCACTTTGTAACTCTGTTTTGATAATTAAGGTGGATATCATTATTATTATTATAATCATTATGTACCAGGTGAAGAAGATGCCGGTCTGGCGAGTTGGGGAGAAGAATCGGCTCTCCAGCAAAGGAAGATGGCTGAAGTATTTTGCCAGCATCTCCATCCCGGCCTCACTTCGGCTCGGCGTCCGGCAGGCCTGGGAGATGAAAGGAAACCGTAATAATGGAGAATGTCTGGTGGTGAATTAAGACGGGCGGAAACCCAGTAACTCCACTTTGTACTGGGATGAAGGATTTCACGGTCCTCTAGGTGAAAGAACATTTTATGACTCTTGGGAGTATTAAACTTGGCTAAGCTTGGCTGTCCTCATTCCTAAAAAGTTCACACTTTGGATACTAATGGGTTTCACCAGACAGCAGTGATAGACTAGTGTAAAAAAGCTACAGTGTCAGAAATGGTATTATATCATATATCCAGGGTTGGAAAAAGAAAGTACTTTTACTTAAGTTGAGGAAAAAAAACAACTTAAAAGTAAAGCCAGTTTACTCTTCTGTCACACACTGTGAATGGCTCCACATTTGGCCAGTTTCTGATGCAATGCTTATGGAGAGTTTACAAAAATTGTACTCTGTGATGGATGTGATTTAAAATGTAGCAAAGTACAATACTCTGATCAAAACATACTTAAGTTTAAGTAAAAGTATTGATTACAATAAATACTCAAAAAGGTACATTTACACAAAAAAACTGCTCAATTACAGTAACAAGAGTGAATGTAATGAGTTACTTCTACCCTTGCATATATCATATATCAAATGATGAATGTACAGTACCTGTCGCAGGTCCATTAGATCTGCAATTTCATCATCGAAGCTGTTCCCATCCTCGCTATAGTGCTCCAAGATGAAATCCTGTGAAAAGCCAACACATCACATCTCACTGAACGCTACTGATCCGCACATTAACACTACTAGTCACCAGTGGTGGAAGAAGTACTGAGATCTTTTACTTAAGTAAAAGTATCAATACAACAATGTAAAGATACTCCATTACAAGTAAAAGTCCTGCATTCAAAATGTTACTTAAGTAAAAGTACAGAAGTATTGGCAGCAAAATGTACTTAGACTATCAAAGTAAACATACTCATTATGCAAACTGTCCCCATTTAGAGAGTTATATTTTTCATAAATTATTGGAATATTAATACTGATTTATTGACACACATGTACATGTAAGTAGTATTTTAAAGTTGTCAACGTGAAGCTAATCTTAACAATTTAGCTTTACTTTTGGGTAGTCTAATCTATAACAATGCTATTTTATAGTTATTTTATAAAGATGATCAAATATTTTAAATATAAAATATTGATCTGAGAAGTAACTAATTTAGTAACTATAGCTGTGAAATAAATGTAATGGAGTAAAAACTACAATATTTCCCTCTAAATGTAGTGGAGTATAAGTACAAAGTAGCATAAAATGGAAATACTCAAGTAAAGTACAAGTACCTCAAAATTGTACTTAAGTACAGTACTTGAGTAAATGTACTTAGTTAGTTTCCACCACTGCTAGTCACCATAGCAATACGAGTAATCAGTAAAAAAAAAAAAAGGAAAGTAAATTGTAGATTGTGGATTTGACTGCATCTTGCGACTTAAACCAGGTGGCCTAGTTGAGCTAATCCGGCAGCCTAATTGTTTGGTCTATTTAAGATGGCGACTATATACCTTTTTCAAGTCTGAAGAGGAGCTGTGGCGGTCGAAACGTCACTCTGTGGTGCTATACAGTAAAGTCAAAGGGAGCTACAGCTACTTTCTTGCGTAACAACTGTCACAGTTAGGAGGTGGCCTCTTTACCGATCTGGCCACTCTGCCACATCATCCCTAAACTCTAGCGTAGAAGCCAAGTGCAAGTCACGAGTGCCAAGTGGGCTGGTGAATGCTGTCATTGTGTCAGAGCCAGCCAGAGGTAGGAGACACCTGGTCATTAAGCCCGAGGTGCGATTACAGTCGATAAGTGGAGCGAAATTAACCCGCCCAAAGATCAGGAAGTCAGGACGCCTCCCACAATGCCAGCCAACAGCCCTAATCAGCATGCAGCTCACTGTAAATGTGCCATCGGGGGTATTTACAACATGCTTCACTGAGCGGAGAGGCAGCTGTGTGGTGGTAAGGCACTGGTTGTGGCGGGCAGGCTTGGGCGATATTCCAAATGTAATATCGCGATACTGTCCCGCCAAAATATCGTGATATACGATATTATCGGCAGTTTGTTTTTCCAGGTTTTCATCACTTTTATTACTGCCACTTGCCACTCAGTCACTTTAAGATTCTACCCTACCTTAATGTATAATTATTGTGTATTGTTATGTATGGTGTGCGTTGTCTTTTATGCCAGTGCCAAAGACGAATTTCCATTCTATGTAAATTTAATGGACAATAAAGTAGTCTGAGTCTGAGTTTTTTATTTCTTCCAAATTACATCAAATTTCAAGGCTATATTAATAATTATTATTATTATTATTAACAGCCCAGAAATTTGATCTTACTATTCAAGCATTGGAGGAAAAAATGGAGGGGTTATTGTATGTAAAGAACTTTGTAAACATTGTTTATTATCCTTCCAGTCAATAATCACTGACCTACTTTTGGGTAATTAAACTATTTTCGTTTAGTCAGACGATCTATTGTTCCTCAGTTAATTGTGAGGATAACATAATGACTTCTTTTTTTTTGTTATCAATTGTTTGTATTTCAAAAAAGCAATAGTCATTGCAATGACAAACACAAAGTATCAGAGTATATTTTCCCCCACTAGGACCAAGATAATGACTTCTTTTTAAGTCATAGAGAAACTGTGGTCAGTTCTACTGTACCTTGAATGCAACGGAGAAGTCCACCTCTTTAGTCTCCTTCAGACCCAGAGGAATGAGGGGGATGTTTGCCGTCTCCCTGTATGCAAATCAGACAGAAACAGAGATATCGGAATGAGTCACAACTAACATAGCAGCACAGTACATACTGTCATACAGTGCATGGTACAGCAGGGCCGAACACACAGACACTAGACTACACATTCACTGCCTGTCAAAGGTTTGGGGACACCACATTTTTCTTTATTTTTACTATTTTCCACATTTTAGAATAACAGTAAAGAAATCAAATCTATGAAATGACACAAATGGAATTATGCAGTGACTAAAAACTGTTAAACAAATCCAAACTATCTTATATTTTAAATTCTAGTAGCCGGCCTTTGCCTTGATCCAAAGGCAAAGGCTTTGGAAAGAAATTCATACGTAGGATCAACTTCACTATTTACATTTGTCTAAGAAGCACATTTCAAGCATTTAAGAAGAAGCCTTTAGATCAAAATGGCTTTAAGAGAATGAAAAACGTGGGACATTCAATCAGGTGGGTCCAAGCTTTTGACAGGCAGTGTATCTAATTCACAGATAACACAAAGCATGTGACCAAGCAGCAAAACACATTATCAATCAATCGGCTAATGGTGGAAAAAAACAGAGGCATTAAGGTGTGATAAAAGATATCAGGTGGAAGGAACTCCCTTTGACGACAGACCAAGCCTTGTTACGCACGACATGCTGTCAGCACAGTCAGATCACAGTTTAGAGTAAATAACAACGCGTACTGTACTAGGTACAGCCCAGTCACACCAACCACAGAATTTTCTATTTGTTCAATTTGTTGCCCATGTCTACTCTCATTGTACTGTATGATAAAAATGCCCACCACTATACACACTGCCCGTCAAAACCTTGGGGACACCTTATTGAATGTACTGTGTTTTTCATTCTTTTAAAGCCATTTTGATCTAAAGGCTTCAGCTTAAATGCTTGAAATGTGTTTCTTAGACCAGTGATTCTCAACATTTTTCATATCAAGGACCCTCATTTAGTCCACATTAGGGCCACGGACCCCCATTTGATGAGATTTTGTCTCTCGGACCCAAATCTGAGAATATTTTTATTGTTAGATATGATTTTGTCTCGAATTCCATGACTATCTGTATTGTTGGGAGAGAGATAACAATGAAACTATGATCAAAACAGTCATCCTTATACATTCTCTAATTGTGTTAATTTGTTGTAAATGAAACAATGCTGAAGTTTAACAATTCATCAGTTTGCTGGGGACCCCCTGGAACCCCCTCAAGGACCCCTGGTGGTCCCCGGACCCCACGTTGAGAACCACTGTCTTAGACAAATATAAATAGTGAAGTTGATCCTATGTATGAATGTCTTTGCCTTTCTATCAAGGCAAAGGGTGGCTACTTTAAAGAATCTAAAATATAAGATAGTTTGGATTTGTTTAACACCTTTTTGGCCACTGCATAATTCCATCTGTGTCATTTCACAGTTTCAACGTTTTTACTATTATTCTAAAATGTGGAAAGTAAAATAAAGAAAAATGTGGTGTCCGCAAACTTTTGTAGGTCGACTGAACTGCACCTTTCTGGACTTCCAGCCCTACCTCCTCTCCACTAGCTTCTGTCAGAACAGTCATCAAACAGCAGATAAACCCTGCATTCAGGCCTCAGGCGTAGATATATAATGGTTTCCAGCTAGCTCTGGTAGTATAAACCAGGAGGTCCTTGTTGTTGACAGATGGAAAGCAGGTCCAGCTTCTTATCGGAGCTAAGGAAATATCACCTGACAAATGCCTGCTGCTGATTAGACGGTCTATAAAAGAAAAAGACCCAAAACCTCCTCCTGCCGTCTGGGGGAGAGAGGCGTTTCTAAATAAATCACCCAGCTTTAAATCAACCTTCACATTTACATTTGAGACTTTGTTGTCACGACTTTAACAAATGATGTTGTCCAAACTCGAATTTTAAATCAGCATTCTTTCGGTGTAAGGGATCAGAGGTGCGGTGCGGCCTTATCACTGTACAAGAAGTCCGAAAATACATGTTCAGAAAAGCACAGCCCCAGTCTCATTCATCACTTGATGATATGGCAGCATTCCTCTAGCGTACCGTGCTCTGTGAATGACAGAAAGGCCTCATTCATCAGAGAGAGGGGGAGAGAGAGAGAGAGAGAGAGGGAGAGGGAGAGAGAGAGAGAGAGAGAGAGAGAGAGAGAGAGAGAGAGAGAGAGAGGGAGAGAGAGAGTGCAGTGTCATCCATTAGTACTTCCAGATGAGATCACTCTAGTCTTTTCTCTGGTTTGGGGGGCTGAGGACTTCTCTTCTGTTGGAATGTTGAAATGTTAAAAGCCTCCCAGCAGTTCAGCACCCCCCCCCCCCCCCACACACACACACACACACACACACACCCCAACCACCACCACCGCTCTCCTGCCCATCGTTTAGGCTCCGATGCCTAAGACATGGAACAGATGAGTATCGCCATGGCAGCCCAGCCTAGCTCTGGTTTGCACCGACGGCAGCTCAGCACAACCTCCACCCTTTACTAAATACCAAAACCACAGAGACTCGTAATCCATTTAGTCACCAAGTGCAGGAAACAGGAATTAGTCTTGCAAACATTGGTGCAGAGACATTGCCAGAATGACACAGTAGTGCACAGCACATACTGACACACACAGTAGAAATAGGGCGTTTTCACACCTGCGCTTTTAGTCCGGTCAAATCGGACTCTGGTTCGTTTTCCCCCTTGGTGCGATTCATTTGGACAGGTGTGAACACAGTAATCGCACTCAGGTGCGGACCAAAACAACCGCACCGAGACCCTTTAGAGGAGGTGGTCTCGGTCTGGTCCCGAACAAACTCTGGAGCGGTTCGTTTGTGGTGGGAACCTGATCCGACCTTGATCCGACCCAACTACCAGGTGTACTCAATTTACTCCGCAAGTTTGAGCTAAACGGCTCCTGTAGCAGGTACAGCAGGTACAGCAGGTAGAGCAGGTAGAGCATTTTCAAGACGTTTCCTCGAAGTGCATTCGGCATTCTGCTAGTACAGTTAATTACAACAGTTATGCGCAAATGCAATGCCGTTGCTCCACGTTGCATAGCAATGTGCACTAGTCCAGAACACAGGACCTTCTTCCTGTATTTACTTTCCTGCTCCCGCCCCAGACACATCTGACCAATAAGCGGAGTGAACGTTCTCACGTGGTTTGTAGTGATGCATTTTGGTTCGCTTGGATTTTTCTCTGTGTGAAAAGAAACCGAACCAAGGGGAAAACGCTCCGAGTTTACAAACTCATCAACTGATTCGGACCAGAGCAAACCAACTATAGGTGTGAAAACGCCCATAGAGTCAGTCAGTTGTACTGTATACAGTATACTGGTGTGTTTCACCTTCAGGCTGTAAACAGCAGGAGGTTTTGGCTTTTGGAACAATGGGAGAATGCACAACAATATCTGCCACCAAATGCACAATCACATGTTAAATATTCAAACTGATGTTCATCGCATTGAACTGCACTGATTAGTAATATAAAAAGTATGATAAAACTCTATTTTTCAAAGAATATTCCCTAATTTTGGATAGCATTTTGTAAGGCTGGACGATAATTCAATGTTATCGTTTATCGTCTTTCAGTGGGATTATATTGTGATGATGTGGTGATTTTGGGATATCGAGACGCATAATTCTGCTGTCTGAACTGATGAGAACAAGCAAATTTTATTTAGAAACTCAGACAAAATGAAGTATGGTAGGAATATTATGTGAAAATTTCAGTTTAGTTTGACATCACACCAAACATTGCCATTCGGCTCAATATGATGAAGATTAATTTGATTATTTAACGTGACTTCGCTTATGCGAGCCGTATCGTCATATATATCGATATTGAAAAAAATCTTTATGATTATCGTGATATTGATTTCAACCATATCGTCCAGCCCTAGCATTTTGAGATATTTTAAATAGTATTTGCTTGTATTGTTAATTTAAATAACAGAATAGTTCACGACGGCTCAATTTCATTATTTCTTCACAATATGATTCTATTGAAAGACAAAAAAAAGACAATGGTTTCTTGTCTCCCTAAAATTATCATGGCTGTGTCAGGTATTCAACCCAATCTATCTAATCCAGGTATGTTTTTTTTGTAATAATGTTTTTATTATTTTAAGACGAAACAAAACTTACAGCTCAGTTCTATGTATATTTACTTAGTAAAACCTGTAAGAGCAAATTGAAACATAGTAAAAGACAGAGTCTGCTTAGCCATGGATAAGTGCCAACAGGACCAAGGAAACCGGCTGCAAAAGCTAGAGTGTTGTATGAACAACTCTTCCCAGCAGCTATGATGGTTTCACATGGAAGACCAAGCAATAGTGAAACAGGGTCCATATCAAATTTCTAGTATTTCTTCCATTTCCTTAAGGATTTTGTTCCAATACTGCTGCCAGTTACGTTAATGAAGCAGCCTGCAGCATAGAGAGCCTGCTTACTGGCTGCCTATTGTCAATTTTGCCATGCTAGTTCAGAAGCTTGAGATTGTTTCGGGTTTTTTTTGGTCAATTAAACTCATTACACCAGGGAACTGAACAAATACTTGCATACACCATCACAAATCACACTATGAAAACACTAACAGTAGACTAAGTAAAGTTTTCAGTTACAGAGAAATTTGACAAATAATAAACAACTACACTGATACTGGTGAATATCACACTGATAGAAATAAAGTCTATAAATACATTCCTAAAATTAGGTCAAATTATTTTTCATGACTCCTTGTGAAAACTAATTATAAAAGTTCTCATATTATAGAGGACTGGCAATAATACAGTGTACTTTAGCTGCTTTAGTTTTTTTTATAGGGGAGGTTCAGGGAGGTCAGTATGAATCCTCACTAACTTCATGTACTGCACATGTAACTGTCAGCTATTTGTACCACGCAGCTAAAAACATATTACCTTCTCTTTGTGCTATGCATTACCTCATGCCAAAACCAGCTGGATCTGGTCTGAGCGAGCAATAACCTTAAAAAGACACTATTCAGAGGAACAGAGAGCTGGTGGGAAAAGCCCGAGAGAGGCGAGGAGAGGCTTTGTCTCCTGGCTGAAGGCTGAGCTTGTGTTTCAGGCAGGTAGGAAGGGGTTAACGCTCCTCTGTGGCTGCACAGTGTCGTCCTGCCCAGACACCTGCTGGGAAATGACAGGGGACGACTGTCTCGACACCTCTGGTGTTCCCACACAGAAACCAGGCTTGGGCGATATCCAGCATTTTATATTGCGATACTGTCCCGCCAAAATATTGTGATATACAATATTATCTTTTTTTTTTTTACAGTTTTTTCTTGGGGGGGTATTTTATTTCTTCCAAATAAGATAATTCTTCCAGATAACAATAATAATAATAATATAATAATCTTGTTAATAATTACAACATTTTATATTGCGATACTGTCCCGCCAAAATATCGCGATATACAATATTATCTTTTTTTTTTTACAGTTTTTTCTTGGGGGGGTATTTTATTTCTTCCAAATGATAACAATAATAATAATAATATAATAATCTTGTTAACAATTACAACATTTTATATTGCGATACTGTCCCGCCAAAATATCGCGATATACGATATTATCTTTTTTTTTTACAGTTTTTTTTTTTTTTTTTAAATGCTCTCCTGTTTTGTTTTGTTTTTGTTTGTTTTTGAAAATGCTCTCCTATGTTCTTTTTTACAGTTTTTTCTTGGGGGGGTATTTATTTCTTCCAAATGATAACAATAATAAAAATATAATAATGTTGTTAATAATAACAACATTCTATATTGCGATACTGTCCCGCCAAAATATCACGATATACGATATTAGCTTATTTTTTACAGTTCTGTTTTTTTTTGGTTTTTTTTAAATGTTCTCCTATGTTTTTTTTGTTTTTTTTTAAATGTTCTCCTATGTTTTTTTTTTTTTTTTTAAATGCTATCCTATGTTTGTTTTTTTTACAGTTTTTTCTTGGGGGGTTATTTTATTTCTTCCAAATGATAACAATAATAATAATATAATAATGTTGTTAATAATTATTATTATTAACCGCCTAGAAATTTGATCTTACTATTCAAACATTGGAGGAAACAATGGCCATTTGGTATAATTTGCTCATTCCTGCTATTTCCAGAAAAACAAGCTGATTGTGGAAAAGGGAACCTACTTCAATTTAATTAAACAAATTTTTGCAATTCAAGTATGATTATTTTTGTATCACTGTTTGTATCATTGTATCACGATACATTGCGATACGATACATATTGTGATATGTTGCAATACTCTACATAATTTACTGAAAATGTAAAAATAGAGCTGAAAATACAACTTGCTGTGTACCACCTGGGTAGTCTAATATGTAAATCACATTATATTGATAAGTCAGCGGACAAATTGAGTCAAAACTATTTAATTCAAAGGGATTTGAGGGAAATTTAAGGACATTTTAAATCCGTTTAAAACATGAATAATCTTTTTTAATGTATCGGGCTGGAAAATCGATGCAGTATCATGGAAAAAAATATTGAAATACTCAGCTGTATCGATTTTTTTTGCACAGCCCTACACCACTAGTAGATTATAGGTTTATAAGTTTAAAAGCTTGTACAATTGTGATCTAAGCAACATGGCTGGGAGGGGTGGGGAACGTTTTTTTTTTTTTTTAAGATAATCAAAACAGAAAGAAAATACATCTAGGAAAAAACACCCTGTTGATATGTGAGGTGTAAAACCCACCCGTCCGCCTGCAGCCCTGCTGTTATAATGACTTATGAGAATCGGGTTAATGTCTCCTGGTTCTCACAGCACTCCGACCCTGTGAGCAAACCATACTAATCTGGGCTTTCCCCGGTGCCAAGGAAACTTGGTATTTGGGGTTTTATTAGGTCATCGGCAGATTTCCGTCTGATTTAAAGGGGAAACCCGAAGTTAGAGGAAAAACTGAAGTAGGTCAGTAGCTCGTTAAGAACAACTTAATGGCGAATCGACTGCTGTTTGGAGAAAGGGAATAGCATTCAGTGGGAGATCTGCTATATTAGCAGCCTGGTACTGGGTTGGGAACGATGTTGAATTCCTGTGAGTGACCCTCAGAAATGTCGCTATGGTTACCACCTGACAACCCCCCCCCCCCATCCCCCACAATCCCCCTCCATCCCTATCACTTTGTTGTTCTGTTGTGATTGGTTGTCATGGGTAACATGGCCTCTTCTAAAGGAGTGGGTTTAGTTTATGTGTGCATGCATATGTAGTGTGTGTGTGTGTGTGTGTGTGTGTGTGTGTCTGTGAACGTCTTAAGTGTCCTTAACAAGGAGTCACCTGAGAGCAGAAATTGTTGAATTTAAATGGCTTTAAAATCGTCCTTCATTTGCATTAAAGCACACAAAAGAGAGACTGCCCTATGGTTTCAACTAGGAGAAAAGCCATTTGAAGCCTTTTATTCCAAAACTTAATAGGTTCATAATGGAAAAAATATTATTACCTGAAATTCATCATTCAGTATCTCTTTGGTTCCTTACTATTCTTTACACAGCACCACCACTTGGTTTAATCTTGTACTATTTGATAATTTTGTCATCATGTTGTCAAATATAGATTTTCATAAGACCTCTGTAACTAGGGCTGGGCGTTAATTCAATATTATCGCTTATCGTCTTTCAGTGGAATCATATTGTGATGATATGAAGATATTTTGATATTGTGACAAACATTTCTGCTGTCTAAATCGATGATGACAAGAAAATTTTACTTAAAAACTCTCATAAAATGAGGTATGGTAGGAATATTATTTGAATATTTCAGTTTTGTTTGACATCACACCTAACATTACCATTCGGTTCAATGAGATGAACATTAATTTGATTATTTAACGTGATTTTGCATACATGAACCATATCGTGATATATATTGATATCGAGAAAAATCCTTATGATTATCATGATATTGATTTCAACCATATTGCTCAGCCCTACCTGTAACCATTGTGTTTCTGTCACACACAGTGCAAGGCGTTACTGAGGCCCTTTGTGTCCTAATTACAGCTTTCTGCCATGTCTGGATGCATCGACACGTGACTGAGGCCACACATGCATCTCCATTACACACACGCACACCCTATAAACTCCCAACAGAAAACCTGGCTTGGCTTTAAAGAAAGGAAACACCGGAGCCTATCATCATCACACCCACACACACACCCACACACACACACACACACACACACCTGATCGAGACCGCCCAAAGCAGCCGTGCGTGCTGGATGTTTATCTTGGTTTACATGGAAATTAAGATGATCGCTTCCTCGTCGCACCGTGCATTGTGTCCAAAAACCAGCCGGTCCAGTTGAACGACAGCACACCTCTCTCTCTCTCTCTCTCTCTCTCTCTCTCTCTCTGTCTGTCTCCATGTCTTTCTATATGTGTCTCTCTCTTCCTCTACACCCTTTTTTTCCCCTGCTGCTCTGTCATCAAGCCTCTTTCATCTGCTGCAGTGCATAACACCCTAATCACAGAGTGTCAAAGCCTTCAGCCTCTTTGTTAACAATCAACGCTGCGTGTGTGTGTGTGTTGTGTGTATTCTTGTATTCCTATACTAGTGAGAACCGGTTTGAGTTTTAGACCTGAGTGAGGACATGTTTGTGAAATGAGGTCATTTTGTCTGGGCCTAATAATAAGGGTCTAATTTAGGATTAGGACTATGCATTAGGGTAAAGGTTAAGATTAGGATTCGGTTTTGGGGTTAAAATTAGGATCAGGTTTACATGAGGGTAAGATTTAAGGTTAAGCATGTTGAGGTGAGGGTGGAGGTTAGGGTTAAGGTGAAGGAATTCATGTAGTTCAGGTGTAGAGTGAGCTTTTCTGAAGTGGAGCACACTAAGCCAGCATCAACACTACAGCAGCATGTAAGCCTGTTTATGTAGTGCTGCTGTCAGGTGAAAACAACTTGACCCCAATTTTGGTGATCTTCATGTTTTCACTTCAACTGAAGGAGTGTTTTGTAGGATCGTCTACCAGTTGAGAAACGTCTACAACCCATGGGCTGCTGAAAGCTTTTCAAATCCCATTGGACAACCTAAAAAAACATGGTGGTCAAGCTAAAAACAAGGCTTAGTTCCTGAAATGTGACATTTGGGAGACACAAAAGTGGAGATAGACTGGCAGCTCTCTGTTACCACTTGAAACACTGCAGAAGTCAACAGTCTGCAAGTGGCTTGCTGCAAAAAGCAAACTACTGTTTACTTTACAAAACAATATGATTTAGGTGCTGCGGCAAGAAGGGGTGGGGTCAAGTGATGGGAGGTAAACAGACAAGGAGTTTCACTTGACCCTCGTCAAAGTGGCGATCCTCGATTTCTTTTGTTATTTCTATTTTGTCTCCATCTTTAATGCTAAGCGCTCATTGCTGTGGTGTTTTTGCACTGCACTTCCCAGAGATAGATAGATAGATAGATAGATAGATAGATAGATAGATAGATAGATAGATAGATAGATAGATAGATAGATAGATAGATAGATAGATAGATAGATAGATAGATAGATAGATAGATAGATAGATAGATAGATAGATAGATAGATAGATAGATAGATAGATGGAGTACTTTATTTATCCCCAAAGGGAAATTACAGTGTTGCAGCAGCAATTCACAAAAATGACGAAAAACACACACAATGAGGTAGGTAAAAGTCAGAACACGGAATTACAAAATATATATATACACACACAAAAACTACACTACAACTACTATAAACTATACAACTACAACTACTATATACTATACAACTACTATACTACACTACACTACAACTACTATAAACTATACAACTACATCTACTATATACTATACAACTACTATACTACACTACACTACAACTACTATAAACTATACAACTACATCTACTATATACTATACAACTACTATACTACACTACACTACAACTACTATAAACTATACAACTACATCTACTATATACTATACAACTACTATACTACACTACACTACAACTACTATAAACTATACAACTACATCTACTATATACTATACAACTACTATACTACACTACAACTACTATACTAGATAAAAAATAAAGATAAAGATAAATAAAAATAAAAAATAAGCACTTTGTTACTGAGTTACTAAGTACTAATAAGATTATTATTAGTAGTAGTAGTAGTAGTAGCAGCAGGATTAGTAGTAGTAGTATTTGTACTCACTGGGCATTCTGGTAGACCTCCACTGAGCTGTTGAGTCCCTCCAGTTGCTCCATCAGTAGCTGCAGGTTGGAGTTAACATAACTCAGCTCCAACACAACCATCTCTCTGACCTTGTTGTTAGACGTGGCCCTGCGTGCAGGAGAGAGGATGGAGAGAGAGAAAGAAAGAAAGGTATATATAAAGAGAGACATGCAGAGTGAAAGAGGCATAGAGAAAGGTCAAAGAAACAGTTTGAAAAAGAGAATGAGAAATAAAGAGAGAAGAGGGGGGGGGGGGGGTTAGAAATATTAGCCTTGTTATTATCCACTCTGACGACAGCCAAACTCCCCCACAGCTGATTATGAAAACAAACGGCCGCCCCTGGTGTGCTGGACCACAGACCTGCGTCACTGTGCCCTGCTGTGCGCTTGATTTGCTGTCCGGCACACACCGATTAACCAAAAGCTCTGAATCACAGTTCCATTCCTGGCATACCTCAACGGGTAGAGCAAGGCACCAACACTGCCAGGGTTAGGGGTTTGATACCCATGGTAAACTCACAGTATTATAAGGCATTTGGGATAAAATCCTCCATCACATGACAGATGTGATGTCAATATGCTGTACTTGTTTCTGTTTCGCAGCACTAGACCTCCCCGTTGCGCAGGTGGCACAGATCACATTGGATGCGATGTACAGCAGTGATTCTCAACCTTTTTCATATCAAGGACCCCTAATTTAGTCCACATTAGAGCCACGGACCCCCATTTGATGAGATCTGAAAATATTTTTATTGTCACATATGATTTTGTCCAGAATCCCATGAAAATCTGTATTGTAGGTAGAGAGATAACAGAGAAACTATGATCAAAACAGTCATTCTTCTACATTCTCTAATTGTGTTAACTTCTTGTAAATTAAATAATGCTGAAGTTTAACAATTCATCAATTTGCTGGGGACCCCCTGGAACCCCCTCAAGGACCCCTAGTGGTCCCCGGACCCCACGTTGAGAACCACTGATGTACAGTATGTATTGCTTTTGAATGCAATACATACTGCTTGGTAAAATAAGGATGCATTGTGCTGCTGAATAGTTATTATTGGGGTGAAAATCAATTTCACCAAGACAAAGCCCTCTACATTTACACTACTGGGAGATTGAAGTGATTCTCATTCTGTTTGACCATGTTTCTTTAACATTTTAGTATTGTTTTTTTAATAAATGCATTTTTATGAAAACAAAAAAAACCTGTTTAATAAGGTACATTTTAGGGATGGGACGATATGCTTATCTCAACAACATAGGGTTCGCGATTCGATACAACCACGATACGATGTAATGAATAAAAATTCAATGACAACAAAGTCTGACTGTGCAGAATTGTGTTCATTTCTGAGCCACAAATCTAGAATGTTGCTAGAATGTAAACAACAATTTAAATGACATTAAAGCACAGCACAAATAATATAATTTGGATGGAAATTGTGATGGGCCCCACGATACATATTGTCACTTTTTTGTATTGCGATATTGTGTGTGTGTGTGTGTGTGTGTGTGGACTGCGTATGTGTGTGTGTGTGAGTCTGTGTGTGTGTGTGTGTGTGTATAGACAAGGTGTTTGGATCCACTGTAAAGCAGAGATAAGGATGTGTTGTCACTTTGTGAAAGTGCACACAGCCTTTCACATGCATCCATGGTGATTGAAGGTAACACACACACACACATACACACACACACACACACCTCAGTGGTATCATTATTGTGTGTCTTTATCTCTGCTTGCAGTGAACACCTTGTCTATTGATCCTGACTCATGGGACGGACACAGAAACACACACACACACCCCCTACACAAACCTGTCAGTCTAGAGATCTTTGACTGTCGCCAATCAATCAACCTTTCTCACTGTCAACAAACACACAGAGCTTACCTCTCTCTCTCTCTCTCTCTCTCTCTCTCTCTCTCTATTTTGTGCCAATATTCAATATATTTCAATAAAAACTCACCCGGGTGACTTTGACAGGTGAGTATTACTCGGGGGACAGACGGTTGTCATGACGACAGACAGATCAGACAGACAAACTCCACTCAGAAAATGTACATTGTCAAATGATACAATCTTAAGAATTGGTTCACACTGTCCGCTAGCGCCCACCATGCTGTATTTTGGCAGAAGACTGTGGGACTAACAGGCGAACAAACTGTAAAGGTTGAAATTTCATTGACATATGAGCTGATTGATGATTGATATGTATGCTGAATTGATCAGAAAAACCTAACGAGTCAGAAAAGGTCTTGAGTCATGCTCTACCAGATATGTATCGTTTGCTGATAAGAAAGGCCAGATTAAATGACCAGATTTTTGAATGGAGTTTGGCGATGGAGTCTGCCCACCCACTCCATCACTTTCTTTTGGTCTGCTGAAGGGTTTTCTGGGGAGGGTGAGTCTGGGGAACCCATCAGGGAGGAGGAGGTAGAGGTGCTGTGGTTTGGACAGGATGGACTCCATCTCTCCTGCCCAGAGCCTGTTATTAATATCTATTTTAATATCTAATCGTCCACCACCGAGCCTGGGAACCAGACTGTAAACTATGAAGTGTGGTTCAACTGAAGCCTTTCTCATCCTCTTCTTTGGAAATGAGGGTTTTTTGGGGGGTTTTTTTGGCATCAGATTTATAGTTTCTAATTTTCTCTGACATATCTGGTATAGATTCTGGTTATGGTTTCTATATTGACATAGCGAGTTTCTCTCTATTTTCTTCTCTAGCGGGTGCCATAGAACTACATATGGTTTCTCTGTGTTTTACTTTGTAGTTTTTTTTCTCTCTCTCCCTCATTCTCCCTTTCTTTTTCTCTCCATCCTTTTCTCTCTCTGAGCATCATCTCACCAGAGGAGAGGAGAGGAGAGGAGAGGAGAAGGAGAGGAGAGGAGAGGAGAGGAGAAGGAGAGGAAAGGAGAGGAGAGGAGAGGAGAGGAGAGACTAACTGGTCGGACCAGTCTGACTCCACCTGCTGCTGATAGACTGAGGAATGCAGAACTAGAGAGGGGGAGAGAGAGATTGAGAGTGATTGGGGCACCAAAACAACACACACACACACACACACACACACATATAGATAGAGCTACAGTCAGACTGCATGTGATTTACGGTTTTAAAAACACACCTGAAAGCACACCTGAAATTCAAACACACACTCAGGCTGTGCTCTGTGCTGCAGCTGGGCTGGCAAAGACACACACACACACACACACACGAACACTTTCATGTACACACACACACACACACACACACACACACACACACACACACACACACAGTCCATCTGCCCCTGGCCTTCGCTGGGCAGGCTGTTTGAAATACTGGAGGAATGTGGAGGGTTCTGAGGCTGACAGTAGCCTTAGACAGGCCTAATGGAAAACAGACAGACACACACACACACACACACACACACACACAGAGGCCTCCTCCCTCACTACTTACGGTTCACTAACCTCAACACTGTTTGTCCGTTCTGTTCTGTACAATAGGTTAATTATCTAATCTAAGACTGAATCGAGGCATCCTGGTGTAGAAATGCACAATTTGCAAAAGCACAAATGTGTCATGGATCAAGTCTGATCCCACTTGGTTTATACAGAGGGAGGGGCAAACAGAAAGAGTTTTTGTGTCTCTCTACAGGAATCTACCAGCTGACAGACTGGTTCCTCTCCAGTCCAGCAGGTTCTAGTACATGAACCTTTAACATGGAGTTCAGAGAAACAAACCATTCTCCCATTCTCCACCGTCACAGGGGGCGGATTGGGTTTCACATTAACCAGAAAATCTAGGTCAAATACATGTGTACTCTTTTTTTTTTTTTTTTTTTTTACACTTTTAGTCATTTAGCGGACCATCTTATCCCTAGCAACTTACAATAGAATACACTTCAATTGCTAGATCACCAAAAATCACAAGCAATCAACAATGAGGCATGAAAACCTTAGTGCCCTTACAATATTATTGCTCCTTTGCTTAGACCCCTGCATTGTGTTTCTGTTTATCTGTCCTTGTATAGCCTCATTTGTAATTGCACAATATATACTATGGAGGGGTTTGGTTATTTTCCATATTTATGCCATCAGCCACCATCCAAAAACTAAGAAATAAGAACCTTTTAATATCCCAAAGAAACATAAAAGGTTCTTGAAAGGTTCTTCAGAGGAACCAGAAATGCCTTCTACCATTTTCGGTTCCAGTTCGCACCGTTATTTTTCCTTGTGTACACAGAAAGCTATGGCCAAACATTTTTCTAATTTTTCTGTAGAAATTTTAGCCAAAAATCAGAGTTTTGTCAAATGTTTCTTTATCTATTTCTAATAGTTAGAGGGACTGTCCTGTAACTGTAAGATCACAGGTCCAACCTCCTCCAGCAACCGCCATGTATCCTGTCAAAGTGTCCTGGAGCAAGACACTGAACACCCACCAGAACCCTAGTCTCTATCCCCTGTAATCCTAGGGCTGGGCAATATGGTTGAAATCAATATCATGATAATCATAAGGATTTTTCTCGATATCAATATATATCACGATATGGTTCATGTATGCAAAATCACGTTAAATAATCAAATTAATGTTCATCTCATTGAACCGAATGGTAATGTTAGGTGTGATGTCAAACAAAACTGAAATCTTCAAATAATATTCCTACCATACCTCATTTTATGAGAGTTTTTAAGTAAAATTTGCTTGTCATCATCAATTCAGACAACGGAAATGTGTGTCACGATATCAAAATATCTTCATATCATCACGATATGATTCCACTGAAAGACGATAAACGATAATATTAAATTATCACCCAGCCCTACATAATCCTCTACTCCAGAAGTAGATCCATCGACCTGCCAGTATGCATATTACTGCCATATCAGTCCACTTTAGATTTCAGTCATGGAAAGTTATGAGTAAGGCGTAATAATATGTCATTTGGCTGACACGCTTATTGAGAGTGAGCAGGATGTGTCTTGCTCCAGGACACATGGCACTTCCTGGACACAATTCCAAGGTTGAACTCGTGATCTTACGGTTACGGGACAGTCTCTAACCACAGGCTAAGGTCCCTCCCGGCCTCTCCTGTCCCAAGCCAAACCGAGATACCGCAAATAGGGGGAGAGTGGGTCTCAGAGGAAAAAGAGGAAAGGAGGACCAGCAGATCGCGGTGGACAAGGGTTAAGAGTTAACTGCCCTGTAAAACCACAGGCCTCCTGTCTTTCATCCAGAATACTGTCCTTGATCAAAACCACTGTCCTCTGTCCAAACTACTGTCTTTCATCCAGACTACTGCCCCTGATCCCAGGGATTTTCCTGCAGAGAGATTTTTTTGCTGGCCACCAAAGCGTACTTGGAGAGTGCAAAAGACACCAGAATGGAAAAAATGATAATTTGGTGCAAATAGATTTTCCCATGTTCTACTTATGGCTGCTATTAGGGCCGAACGATTTTGAAAAAATATCTAATTGCGAATATTTTTACTGATATTGCAATTGCGATATGATTTGCGATATTAGAGGGAATGATCATTTTTACATCATTATTCTCATTTTCATTGAAAAACGTATTAAAATGATTATGGTGTGATTTTTGCGGGGATCTGTACCAAACAAAGATGTTTTCTTAAGTCTGTAGAATATGATGTGTAGGCCAGGACATCTCTGCAGCACCACAATGTTTCATTTAAAATGCTATTTTGACACATTTCACTTTTAACAAATATTGCGCCTCCTGCTATTTGAAAACTGCAGTAGGCCATATTGCGATTTCAATAAAATTTTGATTAATTGTTCAGCCCTAGTGCAAAAAGTCCGAATTTTATGGTCCATGGTGCTTTATGGTTCTTGTTGATTCTCAACCTAGGACCCCTAATTTAGTCCACATTAGGGCCACAGACCCCCATTTGATGAGGTTTTGTCTCTCGGACCCAAATCTGAGAATATTTTTATTGTTAGATATGATTTTGTCCAGAATTCCGTGACTATCTGTATTGTAGGTAGAGAGATAACAGAGAAACTATGATCAAAATAGTCATTCTTCTACATTCTCTAATTGTGTTAACTTCTTGTAAATGAAATAACGGTGAAGTTTGACAATTCATCAATTTGCTGGGGACCCCCTGGAACCCCCTCAAGGACCCCTGGTGGTCCCCGGACCCCACGTTGAGAACCACCGGTACAGAGGGTCGATTGAACGCATTTGCTGGCCCACACAAGTACCACCGAAGCCCTTTTTCTGAGCCAGGAAAAACCCTGGATCCAAACGACTGTCTTTCATCCAAATGACTGTCCCCGATCCAAACAACAGCTTCATCCAAACTCATGTCCCTAATCAAAACTACATTCTTTCATCCAAACTACTGTCCCCGATCCAACTACTGTCTTTCATCAAAGCTTGAATGGCTAAGCTTGAATGGCTGAGCGTTGTCGTCAGCTCTGACAACATCAACCATTGATGAAAATGATGGGAAGCCGCAAACCTGAAATTAGTCACACAAGTTCGGGGCTGGTTGGTTTATAACTCGGACCGGGAGAGAGAAGAACAAAAACGTGAGGTTGGAGGGAGCGTGGGAGGACGGTACACTTTCTCTTTTGTTGTGTACTTGCTGAGAAATATAATCTCCGATTCCGTCATCCAACCCCGGCGAGAACATGCGCTTCCACGGGAACAAGACGTTTCCCCGATTCATCTTTTGAATCCCGAACAACGGGGACACCCGAGGGTGCTGAAAGCTACTGTCCACAACACACCTTGGAGGCAGTCGCTCCGAGACCGAGATCCGACTTTCCCCTCCTCTGTGAATTCACCTTTTACGTCAGCGGCTCTCCAACACGTGACGACACAACAGAGACGGCGTGCTAGAAACCGTCAGCTTCACGAGCCGCGATCCGGAAAACAAAGGCGTTCAGAATGTTCCGGAGGTTTCGTCCAAACAGTCGGCCTTTGTTTTCCGGCTCCGTGGAATGCTCCTCTTCGAGATTTACCTCGGTCTGATATTATCTCCCCCCCCTTTCGTTGTCTTCAAGCTCACCGAGGACTCATGACAACTCTGACAGGGAGATGAAGGAGGTGAAGGCAAACTTGTCCAACATCAACAAACCAGCTGGAATCCCTGTTACTGGAGGCCAATTATGACATAATGACATAACTAGCAGCCAAGTCACCAGAACTCTCTAACACCACCTCTCTGTATGAATGAGCGGGGCGAGCAGAAAGACAGAGATTCTGAATATCTGATTTTGTCTTATGTAACAAATGCGTATGTCTGTCAGCGTCGGTTTCTGTGTGTGACACTCTAAACCGGTGGTTCTCAACCTTTTTCATATCAAGGACCCCTAATTTAGTCCACATTAGGGCCACTGACCCCCATTTGATGAGATTTTGTCTCTCAGACCCAAATCTGAGAATATTTTTATTGTTAGATATGATTTTGTCCAGACTTCCATGACTATCTGTGGAGTAGGTACAGAGATTTCAGTGAAACTATGTGAAATGGTCATTGTTCTACATTCTTTAATCGTGTTAAACTTATTGTAAATGAAGTAATAGTAACAATTCATCAGTTTGCTGCGGACCCCCTGGAACCCCTTCAAGGACCCCTGGTGGTGCCCGGACCCCACGTTGGGAACCACTGCTCTAAACCTTGGAAAATGTGTACAAGTGTGATGATTCAGTCTTTACTCTCATAAAATATACGTCTTCAGGCGTGCAATGCAAATCTGACATTTCTTATCGCACTCCATTAATTTTGATATTAATTTAGTCTATATGTAATACTTTTGGACTCCGTGTCCAAAAGTGGATGTGGATATACAAACTTCATCAATGTTCAGATTTTTATTTCTGGGTAAACTATATCTTTCAGAGCAGGTTTTATTTTTTTCTGATCTTTTATTGTGTTTACCAAGTTTATTTATCAACATTATTTATAGATTCTATTCCACATTTTAGCTCCTTGGTGTATTGTTCGTTTGTATGTTGGTGGATGTTACTGTGTTTTTCTGTGTACAACAAGCTGTTTTCTCAGCCCCAACTTGATGGTAATATGTAGAAAGGATGGATTAAAAAGAGAGAGGGTTGGGATTCAGGGGGCCCCATGCTTGCCTTTGCCTAGGGCCCCCAAATCACTAAGTCCGCCCCTGGTGACTATTGCTTGCTATGATTATGAGAATAATCTGTTTCTACACGCACAAAAGAAGTAAATAGTCCCATGTATATGCCATGTTACGTTACCCTGACTATTCAATGTATAGGCTACATCTGCAGCCCCCCCTCCATACGCTATAATGCATTATACATAGGCTATAGGCTAATATAGTAGATCTCCATGTGACCATCTCCCTCCTTTCACTCTTACTTCAGCAGGTTCTCAGCTCCAGCTCTCATCCTCATCTGCTTGATGATCTGCTGGTTGAGGCTGGCTCGCTTATTCTGCAGTTTGCTTCGTCCGGTCTGGGCGAATGGGTTACAACCCTGTGGAGGAGGCAAGGAGATGGAGGGACAAACATGTTAGATGAAGAAAATAACTTCAATTTAAATAACTTATCTTAAATATCTCTAAATTGCATGTCGGCATTCTGCAAAAAATAAAAAAAATCATACATTCACACATTGAGAATAATTCCCTTAATCGCAATTTATTGTAGTTAATGTTTAAGAATCTCCTTAGTCAATGTTCTATTCCCTGTGTGTGTGTTTACTTTTGCACTATAGGGGCCAAACGGTTTTCTTACCGTATATTAATTAATTTTCTTAGTCTTAGTTATTTAAAATATTCCTGTATTAGATATTAAGTACTGCCTTGTAGATTCGCCTATGGAATAGCATATAAATCGTTTTGTACTTTTTACATCGGAGTCTCCGTGGATGAATAACTGTATCAAAATATATTTATGGTTCATAATACATAAAAATTTGCCAAAAATGTAATTGTACATGTAGGTAGGGCTGGGCGAAAATTCAATATTATCGTTTATCGTCTTTCACGATATCGTCATATCGTGATGATATGAAGATATTTTGATATCGTTACACACATTTCTGCTGTCTAAATTGATGATGACAAGAAAATTTTACTTAAAAACTCTCATAAAATGAGGTATGGTAGGAATATTTTTTGAATATTTCAATTTTGTTTGACATCACACCTAACATTACCATTCTGTTCAATGAGATGAACATTAATTTGATTATTTAACATGATTTTGCATACATGAACCATATTGTGATATATATTGATATTGAGAAAAATCCTTATGATTATCATGATATTCATTTCAACCATATCGCCCAGCCCTACATGTAGGTGAAATATATTCTGGACAACGAAAAGCATTTTCTTTCTGTGCAGTGTTGCCAACATACATTTACAAATTGGCCAGTTTTGCATTTTCTTTTTAAACATATCTGTAAAACATTCTGAAGTATAGGTGAAATGTATTTTTCTGCAGTATGGGTTGAGGTGGGATACGTATAAGTTTATATTAAAAGAAAAAGAAAAATCGAAATATAAATCTGTTTCTAAAGAAATGGGTTCCTTTAAATGCCATATTTTTGGTCACTCAAAACATATTTCAAATGAATGTCATATATATATACACAAATACATTTTTCATCACCTGTCGCCTATTCTGAGGTATATATGAAATGTATTTTGGTTGCTGCCCATACCACTGTGAATAGTCATAACTCAGTAGACCATGGTATCACCATGAGTATCTTAACTCTGTTCTGGTTCAGGGCGTTCAGATAATGTTTTGGTTCAGTCATAATGAACCAGGTTCATGCCGGTCCATGTAGTTCTACCTCTTATGTCTCTCTATCCCTCCTTCCCTTCCTCCCCCTCCCTCTCCCTCCGGGGCATCAAGCAAATGACCCTCCTCTCTGACAATGTGGCCAATGTGCTAAACTACAAGATCAAAGTTGGACTCATTTAGACCAGGGCATGAAAAGAGCCACACCTTGTTATACCCAATTTAAACCCATGCTCTCTCTCTCTCTCTCTCTCTCGCTCTCTCTCTCCCTTCCTCCCTGTTTTACACCTTGCGGTCTGTATCTGGCTGTACTGTGTGTCCTTGTCCCTATCACAACCACAAGTGGCCCAGCCTTACTGAATCAACAGACCGTCAGTCATGGCGCTAGAGATATACGTCTACAGACATTCACAGGGCCTGACTCACAGCACAGCAGAGGCGTGGCCTGTACATTACATGACTAGGTATCAAAAAAAACAACAACAGCATAATGCAAGCAGACCAGTTGGCTCAGTAAAACCGGTTTGTTTTTAGCCTGCGACAATGTGACACAATTACATTCTAGTATGTATGTATCCAGTTCTATCTGAGGTCAACAGCAGAATAAGATTCAATTCCTTTATCAGCAACATTACAAGCAATAGTAAAGAGGTCAAAGGTCCTAGTAAGTACACAGAAACAGCCTGGGAGTTTTTATGTATTTGTTCATATTCTATTGATTCCTGAGGGACAATTTCATCTTTTTTGCCCCAGACGTCAGGGTCAGCCACAGAGTCAATTCCACCGGAACTGGTAGGGATTCAATGGATTCAAGGACTTGAGCTCCAAGGACAGTTCAGCAGAACAGACATTCAGGGTCATGGGGGCTCAAACCTGGCATCCTGCAGTTACGAGATGGTCTCTCTAACCACTAGAACCCCCTGGCAGTGCAAATCAATTCTCAGATCACTGTAGAACATTGACTCAAACGGATCTCATGGGAGAGAACACTGAATGGATTCCCACAAAGTAGATGACTGAGGCACTATTGTGTTAGTTTATATCTGCTGTTAACACCAGCGGTCAGTTGCATAAAGCTAGTATAAGACTAGTCTAAGCCTTAGACTGGTCTTAGATTCTCAGGTTGGACTAGGCTAATTAAGACTGTCTGTTACTGAAATATTACGACTTATTTTGAGGTAGGAAAATTAGCCACCTTCACCCTGGCTAATCTTGTCGGCCTAAGTCAGAGTGGGAAGTTTAAATACTGAAGTTATTTCATAAAAGATGGTAAATCTTTGGTTTTGGGAAAGAACCTGAAGAAGAGAGAGAGTCTTCAGAGACAGAAACAAGCCATTAGAGATCTACAACAACCAAGAAGTAGTAGGAACAGGTAAATATAAGTGTCTATAGCAAGTTTGACTAAAGGTCACATTTAAGTCTAAGACTAGGTATGGGAATCAAGAACCGGTTCCAGTTGAGAACCGGTTCCAAATTGTCCAATCCATTGGAATCATATGCCTCCGAGGTTATCAATTCCTTTTATCGATGCCGGCATGTTTTTCTTGCGCATGTGCATTGCAATTGCATTGCATTGTTGATTTTATGTGTTTTATATTTGGTTCATGCTTATTCCCTTTTGAAAAGGAGTATTGTAATTTATTCAAATGTTACTAGGCATACATGCCTATTTTTCTAAAGAAGAATTGTTTATTTTATCAGTCAGTTTTATATTTGTTTTCCAAGTTATATCCTTTTAAGAAAAGTAGCATTGTCATTTATTTTAACATGTTCAAATGTTATTAGGCAGACATTCTACACTGTGTTCAGACCCCAGATTATAAAACAGCTGCGTTGATGCTGAAAACCTGTGTAGGCCTACTTGTTGTTCCACACAGAAAATTGATCGGGAATCAATAAGGGAATCGACAAAGACTCGGACCGATAAGCAGAATCGATAATGGTATTGGTATCAATAAAATCTTATCAATTCCCATCCCTAAGACTAGGTCTATCTTTATGCAACTGGCCCCAGGGGCCTGGTGAAGAACTGGGTAGTTAGTATGAGCAGCGATAGCCACCATGGCTGAACAGACAAAGAAAAGAGAAACTCAAACTGCATCGACAGAAAATCCAAAGAACAAGACGTCACAGTACTGGACACACCGTTTGATTGACAGGTGATCTCTGGGAAGTGCAGTGCAGAAACACCACAGCGATGAGCGCTGAGCACCAACGGCTTCAAAGATGAACTTGAGGATAAGCACTTTAAGAATCTACAAACGACGCATCTCATCCAGCCTCTGTGTTTTCCCTGTCACGTCTTTACCGTTTACATTTCAGTCATTTAGCTGACACTGTAACATGACAGGACATACGGTCACTGCAAGGATCAAACCTGTGGCACGTTTAGTTACAGTACAGTCTCTCCAACGTCTTGTCACTTGGGTGTTCCCGCACAAACAACACGTCGACCCGAGAGAGTCTAATGATTAACCGTTCAGATAGATCAAAACCTCGTTAAGTCCATAACAGAGTGGTAATGAGGCTGTTAGGGGGGGCGGGGCATGACTGGAGAGCAGCAGCTATTGCTACTTGGAGAGCTGGGTGATCAGAGTTAGCACAGGGCTGGAGAGGCCATATGCAGATACGTCAGTCATTACATCAAAAGGGAGGGAGTGGGGTGTGTGTGTGTGTGTGTGTGTGTGTTAAGAAGGGAGTGGTTGGTGATTGATAGTAGCCATGGCACTATGTTCTGTTTGTAATCCTTTTAATTATCCCAATATACACGATGAAACTTCAACCCATGTCACATTCCAAAGTGTTGACTCTGATCCTACAGCAGCAACACTGGTCTGATCACTGGCTCGTTACCTTCTGTTTCGTCAAGATTTGAATACATTTGGTCATAAACCTGCTGGTTTGATATTAGACTTATGCCTTTTGGTGTGTAATGCTGAAATGCTTCTGACTGCACCTGAGACATCACTGACCATTAGGGCTGCAACTAACGATTATTTTCTCGATGAATCGATTAGTTGTTCGGTCTATAAAATGTCAGAAAATGGTGAAAAATGTGGATCAGTGTTTCCCAAAGCCCAAGATGACGTCCTCAAATGTCTTGTTTTGTCCACAACCCAAAGATATTCAGTTTACTGTCATAGAGGAGGAAAGAAACCAGGAAATATTCACATTTAAGAAGCTGGAATCAGAGAATTTTGACTTATTTTTCTTAAAAAATTACTCAAACCGATTAATCGATTATCAAAATAGTTGGCGATTAATTTAATAGTTGACAACTAATCGATTAATCGATTAATCGTTGCAGCTCTACTGACCATCACTCGCTGTCTGTTTGATAGCAGCAGTAAGTGGCAGCCTGGTCACACTGAAAGTATCAAAATCACCTTGTCTACCTATTGATCTGCGCAGGGAATTGAACCCTTAACCCTGTCAGTGGTGCTGCCTTGCTCTACCCAGTGGCATGCGGAACCAGTACAGCCTTTCACCTAGGGCTGGACGATATGGTTGAAATCAATATCGCGATAATCATAAGGATTTTTTTCGATATCGATATATGACGATATGGCTCACATAAGAGAAATCACATTAAATAATCAAGTTAATGTTCATCATATTGAACCGAATGGTAATGTTTGGTGTGATGTCAAACTAAACTGAAATTTTCACATAATATTCCTACCATACTTCATTTTGTCTGAGTTTCTAAATAAAATTTGCTTGTTCTCATCAGTTCAGACAGCAGAATTGTGCGTCTCGATATCCCAAAATCCCCATATCATCACAATATAATCCCACTGAAAGACGATAAACGATAATACTGAATTATCGTCCAGCCCTACTTTCACCATAGCCCAGAGGCTTCATTAGAGCAAAACACAAAGACAGCCCCAGTCCATTATCACATCCACCAAACAGCGAGTCAATCTGCTGTTGTATAACTTAGACTTCATAAAGAACATGCAAAGCAATGATTCATGGGATAGTCGGGTTATACAACTGGTGATTAAGGCTGGCAAGCAGCCAGAGAGAGGCTTCAGCCATGGCCCAGTTATGGCAGCATAACAGACTTTCTATTCCTTCTTCTCCCTGAAACTACACTGAATAGACTCAATATTAGAGTTTCCATGACAAGCCGACTGACCAGGTGAGTCCATGTAGGAGCTGTGATCCCTTATTGACTTGAGCTACGCTTAAATCATGGTGAAGACACTGCCTTGAGAGAGTTTAGACATGGACTGGGCAAAAGGGGGCGTGCTTCAATCTGAGGAAAGTGGTCTTCACATTTTGTGCACTCAGTGTGTTTCTGAGTGAGACAATACTTGGCCACTGCGCGATCTCTCATTTGTCTCTCTCCAATATAAACCCGGGCAGAGGAAATTTAACCGTTTCCAACTCGAGCGCTGGGGCTGGTCTCCGCACCGAGACACATGTTGTCAATTTGTCTCTGCGGTGTGGCTGGAGGACGGCCTCGGGCCAGATGCTACGTCAATGCGCTCGCCGGGCCGTGGAGAAGAAGGGAGTAGAAACATGCCGAGTCGGCTTTTTTTTTTTTCACTCTGACGTTTTTCCATCCCGCGGCCGTCCAGTCAGACCTCGGCCAGCTGAAGGTGAAAAACAGCGGAGGGTGGTGGGGGGGGGGGGGGGGGGGGGGGGGGGGTTTGGAGGGAAGCCCTGAACCGCAGCGGCTCCCTGGAGCATCGGTCAACCCGACGAGGCCTTGTAAATCATCAGACTCATTTTCACTCTAGAGAGGGAGGAGGGGGGGGAGAGGGAGAGAGAGAGAGAGAGAGAGAGAGAGGAGGAAGCGAAAAAACGCTCTTGGCTCCACTTAGCTAAAATTTGGCCAAACCGCTTCCAAATCGCAAATCGCTTTAACGTTACAAAACCATGAGAATGCAGTTACTCATTGCCCTTCGGAGAATATGCAAGCCTTTTTATACTGAGAAGGGGTCCCACGATGGAAATAAAGACTCCTGCAGGGGCATAGGAAGGAGGAAAAAGAAACGACAAAGCAAATCTTGAAAGGAAACTACAGTGTGCCTAGCAGTAAGAAGCTAAACAGTTTATGATAGAGGTATTAAACCCATCTTCCCCTGTAGCAGAGCCAGACCCTGGCTCCCTATTGGCCTTTTTATAGACACAGGAAGTGCAGCACAAAGCCTAAATCCAGACAGTGTTCAGATGGGGATTCAGGCGGATCGGAGGACACAAAGGCCCCGTTCAGCTGCCCATCTAAACATGCTTGGCTATAAAAACACTCCGCTTGAGGACCCCGGTACAAATATGCGGCGGGATGCGGTCACGGCAGCCACGGAACATAGTAAACACGCATTAGATAATCACGCCGCCACCGCCGAGTCCCGTTCCCACAGGCTCCAACTCAACATCAAGGCTCTGCCGGCCACAAACGGCAAATTAAAATGCCCACAGCCGCAGGTACATACAACGCAGGACCGGTTGGAGAGCTTCCTCCGCTGGTCCGGATGCACTAAATGCTAATTACACCGGCGATCGCAACTGTAGAAGGGGCTGCTCACCAGCTCATTTGCATGATGAACAGGCTTCATCTTCAACACAAATAAAGGCAGGGGGAAATGCTCCTCTCTTGCCTGAGTAACAATTTAGATAACCTTCCACTGAACACATACATTTACATTTTAGGCATTTAGCTGAGAGCGTTATTGCGAGTGACTTCACCAGAGTGCAATATACTTCCATTCCTAGATCAGCAACATTGCAAGCAACCAATAGTAAGGGGCGGTCAAAGGTTAGCGTTCGATATACAATATTCCTGTGAGTGCATAAGGATCATATAGGAGTGAAATGCGGGGAAAAGAGATAGAAGAAGAGATAAAAAAAAAAAAAAAAACAGGTCGCCTTTAAATTATTTATCCCTTGGGAGGAGGCTAATGTTTACCAGCAGTATAAACAATGCTGTGGAGGAATCATATGGGCTCTCAGTCACCATCAGAGGTGGAAAATAACTAAGTAGGCCTACATTTACTCAAGTGCTGTACTTAAGAACAAAACTAGACTATTTCCATTTTGTGAGACTACTTTACCTCCACTACATTTCAGACTCAGAGGGAAATACTGCAGACTTACTACATTTATCTGACGGCTGGGGTTACTAGTTACTTCTTTTAAAAATATATTTTTATAAAAAAAAAAGGCCTTTTTAACATCTTAATGTTTCCTAATAACGTTTTCTGTTCACTTAGTACATTCTTTTAATATTCTTACAGCATATTTAAACAAAATGTCCTTTAAATATCATGTTGTGTATGGTTCTCTGGTTTCTGTATATGTATGGTTTAGTTTCCCCTGATTACAATTGTACTGCTTGCTCTTACCTTTGTTTTATTCCTTTTCTGTATCCAATGTTTTACTGTTTTTTTTATTTTATGTTTTCTAATTATTTTATTGTAAAGTACCTTGTAACCTTGTTAAGAAAGGTGCTATATAAAAAGTGTATTATTATTAGTATTATTATTATTATTACTTTCCAGAATAAGGTTTGACATGCAAAACATATGATCAGCTCATAAAATATGTTTAACCTCAGAGTTTAAACTCCCCAACAGTATATGAAATACTTCTTACAGGTTAATGCATCAATAATTTAACACTGAAAGAATTAGGGCTTTTACTTTTGATACTTTTAGTGCATTTCACTGCTAATACTTCTAAACTTTTTAATTTTTGTACGTATTTTTCCATTATGGTATTGCTTCTACTTAAGTAAAGGGTTTGAGGACTTTTCCCACCACTGGTCACCATCACACACCTCTGTTAACACCCAGCAGAGAACAGATAACGTCAATATACCATTCTCTAAATAGCTCAATGGCCAGTATCAGCCTGGGAGGAGATGCAGCTAGTCTACTGACGCGCACGCGCGCGCGCACACACACACCTGAAACTGACAGCGCTGTTTGTCGCTGCTGTTGGTGACACATCACGAGCTGCAGTTTGTTCAGATTTAACCTTGGAAACCATGTTGTTTGTAACAGTGAACATGACCTGTTTGGCCTGTGTTTCCCACACTGCAGTCAGCGAGGAAACAACTTTTGAATTTTTTTTATAAAAGTATACGTCACCTTTTCGAATTTCAGTTTCAACAGGACAAAAAACATATAATCTGACGGGTGTAGTGACATCTCCCTCCCAGTAAACTGTAAATACTGTGCGTCGAACAGATGTATAATGTGTTTTTCCCGAACTAAACTAGGCTATATTATCTAAAACTCACCTTTTTGAAGTGATTATTGTCTCCCCCGCTGTCTTTGATGCCGTTCGGTAAAATAGTGTCCGTCATCCTGAAGGCTCAGACTGAACAACAGTTTTTCGAGAATCTTGGAGAGAAAAAAAAGAGGAACTGAATTTAAACCGGGTCGCTGCTCTTCCACAGGTGAGTCTTTCGCTCTGCTAACAGCAGGCCTATGTCTGTTCTGACACCACCAAACTGAGCCAGGGATTTTTCCAGGAGAAACTCCGCCCAGGGGAAAAGACAAGCCTGGGTGGTGCGTTCGCAGACTGTGGGAATAAACACAATTTACAGTTTATGCTGCATTCACGTCACGGGAAAATACGAATTTCATACCAGAACGTGCCGTTCACAGCATTCAGATAGTAAATAGAGAGACGACGTCTTACGTTATTTTATAGCATTTCCATTTGGTGTGTAGTCCAAATCTCTATCGAAAATATAGCAAAAATAGTCTGTGCTATACAGAGGCTTATAGATATAGTACGTTTTGTTTTATGAAATAAAATGTGTTAACTAAAATCACCCAAGGAAATACCTGTCTTCAAGTGCAGGGAATCATAGATTCATTTCAAATAAAATGAACAAAATATACCTTATATAAAGAATCAAAAAAAGGTTCACTGAGCTCCATATTCTATTTCAGTACAGTACAACCACAGTGTAACAACCCCAAGGTCTTCAGGACGAAGTTGACTAATCTCAATTTCACCAATTTATTTTGGCCAAGTCAACCAACATGCTAACGTTTCGGCTTAGTGGCCTTCATCTGCAGGGGCGGACTTAGTGATTTGGGGGCCCTAGGCAAAGGCGAGCATGGGGCCCCCTGAATCCCAACCCTCTCCCTTTTTAATCCATCCTTTCTACATGTTACCATCAAGTTGGGGCTGAGAAAACTATGCATGCAAGGGCACTTTTTGTTGTTTTTCTGCCCCATTTGTGTAGCTTGCTTTTTTTTTGTTTCTGGTGTTACTTCTCTCTCAGCTACTGATGCAGTGGCAAGAAAAATTTGCGTAAGTACCGAAATAATAACAAAATAGTAGAAAAGTAGCAAAATTGCACTAGAAGTGGAATATCCCACTATAGCCTGACTGATTAGGGAGGACCATGACTGAAGATTGAAATAATGTATTGTAACAAAAAGTACATTTATTTTATATTGATTAAAAAATAAGTTTACATTAGTTCTATTCTTGTCTTTTTTGGGGGCCCTCTGGCTGCCAGGGCCCAAGGCAGTCGCCTACCTTTGCCTAATGGTAAGACCGCCCCTGTTCATCTGTGCATAGAAGAAAATGGAGGTCATCCACTTTTGTATACAGGTGCTGGCATGTGATTGGCTTACAGGGTCACATGGTAATTCATTCAACCAGATCCCATAAATATCATCCTTTCTAACAACATGACAATGACTAAAACTCTTCCTGAGGCTTTATCTGTTATAGATGGATGGTAATTTCTTTCATTGAATCTTGATTTCAATCTTTACTGAAAAAAAAAATTCAAATATACAAACAGTGCATACATGTGCTCAGCATAGTAGTATACAAAGAAACAAGAATATGAATTTAAATAAACAAATAAAAGTAATAATAATTATTATTATTTACCCCCAAAAAGTCCCAGAGTTGGGATAAATAAACTTCATTAATATAAAATTATGATTAAAAAAAAAATACAAAAAAACATGTTATTCTTCTTTAAAGAGTTCACCATACAGTTTGACAGTTTTATTACTTTTTTTTAGTGTTTATAAGTTTGAGAGTCTTAATATATTCATTAAATTCATATAAAAATCTAGTGAAGTTGGGGGTAACTTTTGTTATTTATGGATGTGAAATTTACCATATAGAATCAATAAGTTTACAATGAATTCAATGTTATATTTATCCTGTCCAAATGTGTAATGACATTTTTACACTCAATTTTAATATTATGATTAGTTTTACACAATATATAATCTTCTATTCGAGTCCAAGAAGTACTTGAATGTATACAATGGCAAAATAAATGCGTTAAGGATTCTGGTTCATCATTGCAAAAATTACACTTGTTTTCAATATCTAAAAATTTGGAGAAATATAGATTTGTTGGATATATATTGTGTAAAATTTTGATGTGTACTTCCTTAATCTTATTGGTAATACAGAACTTATATGGTAATAGCCATGCCCTCTGCCAATCAGTACCTGTAAAAATGTTGTCCCAAAAAGCTTTCCCTCTAGGAGTAATTTTCCTTCTTTCATAGAATGTATTACGTATATATTTATTGTTGCATTTAGCATTCATAATGTCAATACCATTTATCATCAAAAGGGGTTCTATCCTCAGTGCTTCTTGAAATTGAAGAACTGTTCACACTTTCTCAGCTGGGCCAAGGATTTGAACCTTGCAGTCACAAGATGCCCGTCAGTTTGTTTCCTTCTACACTCAGTGACTGGAACCAGTCTGCTTGTTTCTGGCTGGGTTTGCCACTGTGGAGTTCCCGGTTATGGAAGAGGTGGTTATTAATGTCAGGAGAGGATTATGGGTGGTCAGTAAACCTTGGGGTCAGGCCATGGGGCCGGGGTGTGGAAACCAGGCCAAACCTGTCTTTGTCTGGGACATTAGTGCATCTGAAAGCCAGACAAAGGATTTTATAACTGAAACATTTTGGTTTATAACGTCATTTAACGTCTGTATTCTCCAACAGCGGCTGAATTATTTTGGTTCACTTTGACTCACTTTGTTGCAATCAGCTTATATTGGATAAATAGCTTATTAAATAACCTGCAGTAGTAGCTTATTAAATAATGTATACTGCATTAGTCGCTTACAAAATTTTTACTTTTTAGGTAACTTATTCTGTTATAGTAGCCTATTAAATTAAATTAAAACTTACACTTCATTATAGTGCTTATTAACTGTGTGTTCTGAGGGTTTTACATTGACTGACACATAAAACTGATGATTACCCAGGTCATAATGTTTCCCATCTGAAGAGATAGGCAGGTCTGGTAAAAGACGGGGGAGTTTGATGCTTGTTCTGCACGTGAAGCCCGGGGGGGCGAGGCATTTGTCAGCTGATTATTAATAATAATGGTAACACTTTACAATAAGGGTACATTAATTAAGGGTTAGTTAATGCTTATTAAGCATTAACTAACCCTTAATTAAGGGTAATCATTTACTAATGGTGTTCATGTTAACTAAGGTATTAATTTATACATTATTTAATCATCAAGTCATCTTTATAAACTATTAAATAATGTATAAATTAATACCTTAGTTAACATGAACACATTAGTAAATTACACATTAGTTAACTGTTAATTAAGGGCTTCTTAAGCATTAACTAACCCTTAACGTAGTGTACCCTTATTGTAAAGTGTTACCAATAATAATAATAACTTTACTTGTACAACCACAGTCTTCTACTGTCAGCATCTCAACATTTGCTGAATCCAAATGTCCACCCTCCGGACTTGTGGACTGACCCCTCGCGGACTTGAGTCTTACGTACCGAGACGTGTTCACCATCATCACGTCAAGTCTGCGAGGGGCCAGACTGCAAGGCTGTATGAGCCGCTGACAGACAGGCCTTTAGTGTCTGCTCATCTGTCCCTGCAGATGACAACATATAAATCCCATTTAAAGGCTTGTTTTGTGAGTGAACAAAATGATACTCATACATTTCTATACAACATATAGGCTACACACATTCAAATACAGTTTGTAAATAAGGAGCTGACTATGGCTAAATGAATTGGGTATTTCTTACATTGGAAGACCTTCTTTTGTGGTTTTTCGGCCATTTTTCATAGCCTGGATATTTGGCATTACACTGCACAGCTTTTATAGGCTACCATCACTTAAAGACTACAATAATAAAATGCGTTTTGATTTCCTCTACAGCCTATACTTCTACATATTTCTGTGTCATGATGTGGTTGAATATTATTTCTGGCCTACATGATTCAAGCAACGTTTTAATAAAGTCATTGTTTTACACTTTCATAATAAGTTCTTTTGTTTTTTTGTTCGGCAATTGGAAAAACTACAACGTCACGTCCGTATTGCAATGAATTGTGGGTAATTAAATCAGTGAAGTAGTCTGCACCCCAAGCGGACTTTCTGGAAGTCTGCAGAAAGTCTGCTCGAGGCCCCTTGTGGACTGGATGGATTGTGGATTTGGAGCCCTCAGCACTCGCAGACTTCCTGGGAACGGGCCCGCAAAGTCCGCCAGTCTGCAAGTGAAGTCTGGACATTTGGATTCAGCTGTAGTTGTTGAGGGAGGGAAGAGCCTCATTCATTCAGTTCTCCCTCCCCTCATGTCCCCAGCTGGCGGGATTGACTCGGCAATCTTCCCTTCACAAGTGTGTTTCTCTAACCTCTGGGCTGCATGCCACCCCCAGTGGCCTGAACTCCACTACAACCAGACAATAACATTTCACAACAGCCATTCACTCATTTTCTTCACCCGATTTATTCCTGCTCTGTGTCACAGGGGTCTGGAGTCTATCAAAGCAGGCACTCACATATCATCTTTGGAATGTGGGAGGAAACCCATGTGAACAATTCAGTTACACTCAGGCCCAAATTCTCCAGATGAAAAAAAAGTATACTTAAGTTGTATTTATTATACTTTAACCATGCTTATACTAAGTTCATACGAAATATGCAATTTTGGAACGAATGTATTCAGATTCGGATTTTATTCTATAGCAAATATTTTTTGTTTAATTAATTGTAATTGAAGTTTTTAAAATATTTAAAATATACCTTGAGTTGTATTTGAAGTGATTAGTAAAATCTCACTAGTTGTAGATGGGCGAGTGACCTTTTACTGGAATACAGAGTTGCAACAATCTAACTGAGAGGAAATAAAAGCATTCATGACTTTTTCCATATGTGTAATTTTAATTTTAATTGTTTCTCAATTGCAAAAAACATGACTGGGAAACTTTATTTACTTGCTCATCAAATGTTAGAATCGAAGAATACACCTAATTTCTAACAACTGGCTTTATGTTTGAAGATAAATCGGTGATTGTGAGTAAGACTGGTGTGGTTTGGAGGGCCAGTTACTATTTCTGATTTGCTTTTGTTGAGTTGTAAAAGGTTTTGTGACATCCAGCACCTGATGTCTGCTTGGCAGTTGTGCAGCTGTCATGGTCATTGATTTATGGGGATGTACAACTGAGTGTAATTTGAATATAATTTGCAAGCATGGACGGATTGTGTTTCTGGGTTATGTGGCCAAGAGGAAGCATGTATAAACGGAAGAGAATTGCACCTGAAACTGAACCTTGACACACCCATGAGGAAATGTTTGCAGCGGATGAAGATGAATTGCCAATCTTAACGGGAAAAGTCCTATTTGACAGATAAGCTTTGAACCAGTTTAATACAATCCCAGTGACACCAATCCAGTTTTGGAGGTGGCTGATTTTAATAGTGTGGTCTACCGTGTCAACCGTGCACTAAGATTTAGGAAAATTACAACTCCTTTTCCAACCACTTCATATCTTTTATGAATCAAAACCATTTAACTTGAGACTAATGCTTTATTTTCTGGGTCCACAATTTCCTAATAATTTCCTGGAAAGGAACTGTTAATTTCTTAAGTTTCCTGGAAAGCACCATGAAATGATGTAGTAGTTCTATAGAAAATGTAAGCAGTCTGGTGGAGTTGATAAGATACTGTCAATTTCTAAAAGAGTTTCCTGGAAAGAACTGCAAAACGGTAAACTATTTATTGGAAAAATAATAGGCAGAGGTCAATTTGGTAACCCAAATTATTATTCATATAATTATATAATATAGTTCTTTGTTGTATTCCTCCCTCTAATTTAACATTTTCTATACAACTGCTTCATAATTTCATGGTTCTGTCTTGGAAACAACAGAAACTGGAGGTTCTTACCAACTACCATTGAATTCTTTCTCTGTTTTCCCTGTAATTAGTACATAATGTAATGGTTCTTTCCAGGAAACTTTCTAAGAAAGTAACAGTTCCTTTCTATGAAATTCTTAGGAAATTCAAGTGAAATAGTTTTGATTCATAAAAGATATGAACTGGTTGGAGACTATTTTCTCTAAGAGCTTTGATAGAAATGCCAATTTGGAAATTTGTCTATAATGACTTGGGTCCTGGGGGTCAAGTTTGGGTTTCTTAAGCAGCGGTTCAACTACTGCATGCATGAAGGTAGAACAGAGGAAGGTACCTGTGGCTAACAAGCTATTATCATGGATACAGTGTAGGGGAGACGAGGGGAGAGAGATAAAGGAGACTTTAAGAAAGTTGGTGGGAACAATATCTAATGAGCAGGTGGTGGATTTCATATTAGAGATTGTTTCCTGGAGGAGTGTAAATGAGAAAACAGTTAATAACATCAAATAAAATCTTGGCGTTATGACAATTCTTTAGGATGAGGTTGGAGAAAGATTTCGCTCTTGCATCTTCAACTCGCTCTGATATTTGTGCATTAAATCTTTTAAAGTTGTTAGACGTACTGTGCAAAAGTCTTAGGCACATGTAAAAAAAAAAAACATTTGTAAAGTGAAGATGCTTTCAAAAATAATGAAATGAAAAGTTTCTAAATATCAAAACATGTATTATAAAGAGCAATCTACTGAGACACTAATGCAGAAAACAAATAAACATCTAAGACAAAATTTAAATAAAAAATCTAGGGTGCTTAAGACTTTTGCACAGTACCATAGATTTATGGAAAATGTCTGGTAGATGTAGATTTATGGAAAATGTATTTTCAGTAAATGAGATTATCTACTGAACATGACTAGAACTCGCTCGCTGAGACATAAAGGAGCGAAAATACCTACTGATTGAGGGTACCTTATCTGCACCCTCTCTCTCCACAAACAATATCCTAAAAGTAACTTTTAAAAAAGCAATACAAACCAGGTTTCGTTGCTTCAGGTCCGTCTACTGCCTCCTCTCAACCTCCTCTCTCCTGTGAATCTTCCCACATTTAAGGATGTACAGCAGGAGGGTGAGGAAATGTAAATCTTTACAACAGAGATTGCACAGATTAGACATTAGAGACATCAAAGCGATACATATGTACTGTATGTGCATACTGCTGAATTTTACATACCTTTCCCCACAGATACTGGCATCATATTCAATTATATCATGTGGAAAATTACAGAATATGCTGGATAGACTTGGTAAAAGAGGAAATTGAAGTGTTAGCACAAAAAAAGCTATTAATGAAAAATGCCTTAATAAAGTGCAATACATATTTTTACCAACTATGTCATATTTTTCCTTTCTTGTTTCATTGATAAAGATGTTCTCTTTTCTCTTCTCCTTTTCTCCCCATGTCTTGATTTCCTTTCTGTTTTTGAAAAATGAAAGAAAAATCAGTGGCAGCACTACTGATGGGAAAATGTAAAGCTCTAAAATACACCATGGAACAACATATAAAGTGACCTTGCCATTCTTTGATGCCATCTTCAACAATTTGGTTGTATAGCCCTTGGACTCAGGTGGCACCACAGACTATTTTCTTAACCCACATCCCCATGAAATTACATTTTAAACATTGAATGTATGGACACCTCCCACAAGGCAAGAAGAGAACACTTTAAAGAGTAACTAAACCCCAAATCTTTGGTGAAGCCTGACACCTAATGGCGAAAACTAGGGTACTGAACTGGCCATCTGCTGACAGGTGATGCCACCACCTGTTGTACTCTATAGAGGGTGACATCACCTAGCACCAAAGAGCCGCCAATAGCAGATGGCCAGTTCAGTACCCAACTTTTCACCATTAGCTGAAAACTAAGATTTGGATTTGGGGTTTGGTTACTCTTTAACCTTTTTTTTTTTTTTTTTTTAAATCCTAAATAGCCTGGATAGTGGTTCCTTGTTTGACCTGAGGTCAACTGAAGAATAGTTGAATACTCATGTCAATATTTTGTGTAAACATGTGTAGCAGGGAGCACTGTTCCTGACTGGATTCCACTGCATCCCTAGTGGGATCCATATATGGTAGTAGGATCCCATATGGTAGCGACAACTCCTCCTACTAGCAATCTTTCAATCAGTGCAGGTAGTATAAATAGGGGCTAGTTTGGTAGCTGAGGGCACTCCTTCTCTGCCTGTGGAGCCAATGTTTCCCCCTGCTGTGGCCTGTGTTTCAATTTTCCCCTTGAGGTATGTAGGGAGCTAGTGTCATGCTACATGGTCCTTAGCATGTTTTGTGGTTTTAATTATTTTAAGCCATTTTCTTTGTAGATGCTTGGCTTTCCTGATGGCGGCCATTCTCCAGGTCTACTTTGGGTAGTAGCAGACTGTCATTCAACGAGGTATGAATCTGATTATAATTGGCCCATGAAAGTTAAACTTGGTAAGTAGGGTGCTCCAAGTGCCTGAGGTAATTGTCGGTCTATGGTTGGCATGGCACCTTATTAATGTTATGTGTCTTTATAGGTCCCTGCCACCGCTGCTGTTTTGCTTGAGTTTTATTGTTTGTAGTTTAGAGTGTGTTCAGTGTTGCTTACCATTGTACAAACTATAGCTGACTGTGAACCAACTGGTATATTTCCCCTTGGGGCATGTGTTTATGAGGTTTTTGTGGGCTTCTACAGTGGAGGTGAGTGCCGCCCTGGTGGGGGTTAGTCCGGTCCCTTCACCGCATGCTGAGTATAAGCACTGGGCACCTTGTAGCTTGGTTTTGCTGTGGTTTAGCTTGGTCTTGCTGTGGTTACACGAGTGAGTATTGCACCCCCTGGGCTTTTGCCCTCTTAGTCTACCCCTGCTCCAGCGGCCCTCACCCACTCTAGTGCTCTAATATCTTACTGTAGTTTTAATAATTGTCCTAGTTTTATCTATAGACTGGAAGTAGTTTGATTAAAATAAGATATTGTATTGTGTCATTGAATAAACTGTCTATTTTTCTATTGCTGAAATAACAGTTTATGGCAGTCTTATTTCATTAATTTCATAACCCTGTTCTTCCCCAGCTCCTTCCTTTTTTTTTTTTTTTTCTTTTTTTTTATAAATCTTAATCAACTACATATTTTATTTGGAAACGCGTCTCTGTCTTCCTTAGTGGATAAACCTATGCATACTACTTTGGGTATTTAGTCTGATACCTGTGATATTTCCTTGGGTGAAATCCCCATGGCGTTGTCTGCTTCTCCTTTCCTTACCACCATGTCACACATGGCTTATGGTATTGACAAAGAGATAGCTTTGGAGCCCAGCTGAATTCGTATTCTCATAAAAATCATGCAAAACAATGCTCTCTCTGCCTCGCAGCTTTTGAAACCCGCAAAAAAGGATGTTCACAAGAGAAATAGTCCTACTTCCAACAATGTAGCCGATTGTGGTCATGGGGTATCGAAATCTGATAGTAGCTCTCTCATTTCATAAATGACCCTTGAATTTAAATTTATTTTAAAGCCAGTCAAGTCAATGAAAATGACTACTGTTGTTTGTTCAAAACTATCAGACTATCTTTCTCACATATAGACACAAACACAGTCACACACACACTGTTTCTGCAGTTTGAAATTGCATTCTACAGAAGTATTATCTTCTTCATTAGATCAGACAGTTTGGGATAACCTACAAGCTAGTCAGAGACAAGACAGACAACACACAAAAAGGCAATGTTCCTCAAGGGTTCCTCAAGGGTTCTTCATGAACTCTAAACGCATGACAACACCATCACAAGGAACAAGATTAAACACTGGAGCATGATCCAGACTCCATGATCCTGAAAATGCGTGCTTAATGCTTGAAGTGCTAAGATCATCAGGTGTTGTGAAGTCAACCAAACCGGAGGACAGCTTTCATGTTTAGTTTGTTGCCCTCCAACAAGTGAAGCCTAGCCTTCTTCGCACCTGCACCCAGTGTGTAAATAAACACACAGTATAGAACCTCCTTGGTTATGACCTCCCAAGCAAGGCAGAGTCCATGTTGAATAGAGGCAATAGGCCCTTTTCACAAACATGGCTGCCGTACTTCCGCAGGGTATAGCTCAGTTCTCACCATTGCCAGCAATGTTAAAAAGGCAACTTTCTGTCACCCAAAACTCTGCTGTGATCACTTATTCTGTGTTTCAACATAATGTATAACACAGTACAGGTGTTGTCACTGATATATCTTTCTGTTTCTTTTGTCAGACAACTGCGCAACTATAAAAGTAACTGTGATCGAGGATCGCAACATGCTAACAGTACAGAAATTAGCGTTCGCCTTGGTAAGCCAGTTAGCATTTTGTGACCCTCGATCACAGTTACTTGCACGGTCGTCTGACAACAGAAACAGAAAGATCTGTCAGTGACAACACCTGTATTGTGTTATACACTATGTTGAAACACAAAATAAGTGATCACAGACAGAGTTATCGGCGACAGAAAGTTGGCTTTTTAACATTTTTATTTTCATGGCCGCACAGAGGAACAGCAGGCAGATGCAAGGGGGGATGATTCTGATGTTGAACGCCGTGTTATGGAGGACAGGAAGTCCTTCAGTCCTTGACCCTGTTGAGGGAGGAGATGGAAGAGGAGCTGCTGAGAGGTCCTGAGGGCACTACTATAGAGATAACTGGATAACATTGAAAAGAGACCGGGGGCAATTGTAACAAGGGGCAACCATCAAAATGGTGTCCGGCTTAGTAACAACTGTGTTACAACTGTGACACCACAACTGTGAAAGCCACTGAGACTGAGACTGCCAACCTCACTTCAGAAATGATAAGAATAAGAGAAGAGAATAAAGTTCTCTCCGTTTGTTTTAACTTCCATGCGATTGTGTTCCCATTTTGTCAGTTGTCAGTTTTCCAGTTGTTTTTTTTTATAACTGTTAGTTATATTATTATTTTTTTCTGCATTCTTTTCTAGAGATAAATTTAGCAGGTTGGGAGCATTGGCAGTTGCGGTTTCTGTTGCTTATTAATTATAAATTGTTTTTATATTTGTATAATTATATAATTAATTAAACTGTTTTAATTAAACTGGAATTAATTGTTCAATGGATATTAAATTGTTTTAACTATATCTATATTCTTGGGAGTGTATTGTGGTCCTTGGTATTTATATGAAGGTATTACATGTGTTGTTACAATTGCCCCCATATGCTGTTACAATCGCCCCTGCACGTGGGGGCAGATGTAACATTTGACTTATAGTGTTTCAATCAATATTGTGACTCTAACATTGTTTGTAAAAACATTTGATGGCTGTTAACAAGTAGAACACAGATACAAGTTACCTATATAAAAATTGTATCCAAATAGTTCAAGAGATTTTTGAGTAACGACATCAAAACCAAAAATTGTTACAATTGCCCCCGGTCTCCCTAATGTATGATGAGCACTGATGATATGAATTTCAAGATATCAGTGTTTTAAAAAATGTCTGTTTTCATCCAACAGAAGAAACATTTAATGATCAATCTGTTCAGTTTATGGATACTTTAATACTTTCTACACACAACATACAATTTTCAATACAGTAGCTTATGTTGTGAAAGAATATTTGCTTGTATTCATGGTCTCTTGTGACCATCAGTTGTTAGTCAACACCGTCAGTGATTGTCAACACTGTTGTTTGTTCATTTTCAAAAAATATGTTACTCTATGTTCAGTTAATGCTGATGATCTATTAAATCACTCACTGATCTATGTCTTAAGGATGTCTTCTTTGCCTAAGAACATTGTTTTATATTTTTAATATAGAAAACGATTAAGAAAATTAACGACCTTTATCAAATACTTCAGGACTTTAAACCCTTGTTGGACTGAAGATATTAAAATAGCATGCTTTTTATTGTGTCTGATGGAGTTGACAAAAATCAAGGCACACACACACACACAGAGAGAGAGAAAGAGAAAGAAAGAGGGAGAGAGAATGTACAACCATTGTTGTACAGAATTGCCTTGACCACTAGATGGCAGTAGAGGTTGAGTAGAGGTATTGCCACTGTCCACTCATTTGAATCACTGGTGGTTCTACTTTCCTAATAAGGTTTATTTTTTTTCTCCACATCACTCTACATAGTTCCACTTTACTGTAACCATCATTCATTTATGAATCAGTTTAACAAGCTAACTAACATTTTATGGTATTTCTGAGTTGAATGAGATGGTTGTTTTCTGGGTCATCAATTTACTCACATACAAAAAAAATAAAATAAAAGATACTAAATCTCAAAGGAGATTTTTACTGTCCCACAGCACAAAATGATCATACCTGTGGGGGATTGATAGAGTTTGGTCAATACCAATGACTCAACAATTATTTTGCCAAGCACTGAGATTTCTGGCTTTCAAAAATCACTTTCCGGCCCATGTTTTGACCATTTTTATTTCACATCCCCCCTTGCACTACGGAGGCCAGCCAAGGACAAATATTGCAAAGCACCGTGCATAAAGGCTAACAACAAATCTTTTGTATTTGAAATATTGCGGTACATTCCACATTGTAGTGATACCACATTTTGTTAAGTATATGGAAATTGGTATTAATGTTCCAGATTAATTCATAACTTGCCTAATCAATAGTCATGTAGTATGCTGTAAATGTGGTATAGTGTGGATAATAGTTAGTTGGTGTTATCAGTGTTTCCATATGCAATGGCAGGAAATTGTAGCGTGACACGGACAACTGAGGTGGAAAAAAAGATAACTTGTATTTACTGGATATGTACAGATATTTACACAATACTCCTCACAGCCTCCACATGTTCACCACATTTTTTTCTTCATTGGTATTAAATACTTTAATACACACATTCCATCTGTCAATGAATGGTTGTAGTTTGCAGATTTGCTGCTGAACTGAATCTTGGCTGATTTCCTGCTAGCTGTATTAGATCCTCACTCTCGTAAAGAATCCTCTTGTTCGATTGCATGCGATTATGCAGCTGAATGTGGAGATTATGGACCTCTACTGATGGAAACTTAAGGCCTCCTTTGTTTTCTGAGGATGTTGAGTGCTGGGTTCTGGTGATGAATGATCACATAATTGTATTATCTGTTACCATATGGAGCAAGGCAGAAATCCTCACGACTTGCACTCATTTCTCCTGAGCTCTTTGCCACTACCCACCCTGTCAAATAATGGGTGCCATGCCATTGTTCCGACGGCCCATTATTCCGAAACCCCAATAGTCCGAAAAATCTGCCTGGTCCATCCACAACTGTGGCTTCTGACAGCCTTGAGCGTAAGCTTGCTCTAACCCTAACCTCAGTGACTCCATGCCTCAACCCAACCACCTCCGGGATGTCGGACAAATGGTCTTTCGGTCCAATTATGGGATATTTTTCGGACTATTGGGGTTTCGGAATAATGGGCCGTCAGAACAATGGGCAGTCCCCCAAATAGTGTCTGGGCTTCAAGTAGGAGAGGCTCCTCAGCTGATGCTGGAGGCTTCTCTGTGTCCATGGTATTGAGTACCATGACCAGGTACTCAATAAGGGTCCTGCCTTTTTAATTTGGCTGAAAGCTTGAGCCTTGACCTTCATTCTCCTGCTGTAGAACGGAGCGCATTGTTGGACCGCAGCTGGGAGTGAAGGTTCTCATTCGCATCGGTTGAGATTCGGCCAATGAGGAAAAACTGCATTGTCAGTATTTCCCTGCCAACGTGCTGAACCCATTCCTGCTCCGTGAGGATGAACCTGCGATGGAATGCAGGCAGATGTTGCACCGCCTCTCCCAGGAACAAGAGGGATCCAGGGAGAATGAGCATCATCGAGGTTGCCATGTAGACTCCAGTGTGGGATGGCTTCCAACCCCCTGTGCTGCCTGTCTTGTTAGAGCGAAAGATGGTGCTTGTTCCTACATTTGGTGGATACAGGGCTATGTAGATGAAGGAAGGCACAAATATATACCTGGGGAAACCTGTTATGTTATTACTATCGCTCTGAAGCTGCCTAATGGGCTGCAAGTCCAGATAGCATGCATTAGCATTGAGCACTAGCGTTCAGCTGTGAAGCCTTTTTCCCTGACCATTGGACATCAAGATAATTCATATCAGCCCATGTCAAGTCGTTTGTTATAGCTAGTTTTAGCTATATATTTTGGCATTAGTTGCACACATTGTGATGTAATTTATTTGTTATTTGGGGTTTTTACCTTTCCTTGTCATTGGTAGCTAACAGTAGTGAGCAACATTGAGCATGTTTACATGGACTGCAACATTCTGATATTAACCCGATTAAGACAATACTCTGAATAAGAAACTGCCATGTAAACACCATTTTCTGATTACCTTAACCCGAATAAGGTCATAGTCGGAGTAAGCAATAGTCGAATTAAGACATGTGGAGCATTTGGAGGATTTTAGTCACATTATTGAAGTGCATTGTAGACATGTATGCACCTTAATCGCACTATGACGTTTTCGCAGCATTTTGCGACACGTAGGGGCAATCCAACTGCTTGACGACGCATGCTCTAGCTTCCAGCGAGTGTTGCGCAACTTCTTTACCGAAGAAAGGATTGCACTGGTAAAAACAAGTCCCAGCACATACTCACATGGGTAGACCACGGTAGCAACATGACAGAAAGGGTTTCAGGTTAAATTCTGGAGGGAAACTCGGACGTAGGATGTAATGTGGGTGTGTGTCTTCAGCCATTAATCGGACTCTGCTCTGTAGCATGTAAATGGGAATATGAATGGAATATTCTATAAGCAACTCATGTAAACACCTTAATCGAAATATTGTCTTATTTAGAATAAGGTCAATAGTCGGATTATTGCAGGCCATGCAAACATAGTCATTGTTTATGGTGTGTTTTGGTTTGTAGTGATCTTGTGTCAGCACTGGGTGCCACCATTTTGGAAGGTCCAGATCTCACGTAAACAAGGGAATCGGTGAGAACTGTACTGTATATTTTCTCATTGAAATAAATTTGAATTGCACTACACATGAAGATATTGAATTATTTCATATGGGATTGCTATTCCTTGTAAAATTGTTATTTAGGTACACCACCTTACACACACATGCATATAAGACTTACCTCATACCACCCTCCTATGGTGCTATTGGTCTTTTCCCCTGACTCAATTGAATCAGCCTGAAGAAATTGCTGAATTTGTTTGTTTAGTGATTGGTGCATGGTAATTTCATTGGTAATGTATAAGTGAACTGAATTACAACTGAATCTAATAGTGTTATTGTCATCGCATATGGTAATAGGTTGTTATTGTCCTTGTAAATAATCGGTACCACTTGATGAGTAACATTCAAAGTCTTTATTTCAATACAAGTCGGCATAATCTTTACATTCAATTCACTGTCTCTGTTTCATTCAGCTGAACCTACTGATTCTATTAAAAGAGTAGTCTTATTTTAGTTGTGTATGATATGAGTCTCTTGTATGTGTTACACTTACATGCTGGAAGTACCTAATTAATTAATCTGAGGTACCTACTACCTCTTCTCCGAGGGACACCACCTTTGTCATGGTGAAGAAGCTTGCGTGATCCCAAGAGATAAGCCATCTAGAGTTAATCGCCTGTCAGGGGCACCCATGGCGGTATGGAGGTTCCTGACCAAGCATGGCCCAAGAAGTCCTCAGCGGTGGAGCAGTATAGTGCGGTGGGTGTCCATACAGCAGTCTCCACATGCTAAAAGATCTCATGCACAAGTCCACCTGGAACAAACCACCTGCACATCTCTATGAAGACCTGTGTCGATCGGCTAATGGTAACGGTAGCAGGATAAAAGAAGAACAGCCATGGTCACTAGGGAATTAAGCAGGTTTCAGATTGACATTGCAACGCTCTCTGAAGCCAGACTGGCAGAAGAGAGACAGCTGAAAGAGTAGGTACATCTTCTGGAAGGGAGGACCTGCTGATAAACCCAGAATGCATGGGGTTGGATTTGCTATACGGAGCACACTGGTGAACTATCTCCCTGAACTCCCCATGGGCATCAATGAATACCTCATGACTCTTCGTCTAAGGCTCAGCAACAACCTGATGGCCACAGTGATGAGTGCTTACGTCCCCACTCTGGACTCACAGGAGGAAGTCAAGGAAGCCTTTTATGCCAGTCTGGATAAAATCCTTTCAGACACCCCAAAAGAATACAAAGTCATCCTGTTGGGAGACGTCAGTGCTCGAGTCATTCGGGTCTATAAACTGTGGCATGGCACCTTTGGAAAGGAGGGGGCAGGCGACAACACCGATCCTAATACTCTTCTTATGGTCATATTGTAAGCCCTTTCCATTGGCTATCTCATCACTCTAGAATAAAACAATGTAATTAAAACCAAATGTATACCGGGATGACATTCCCCATTATGTTATGATCTAGTTTCAATTTTTTGGAAATACTAATTAAATAATGGCACACCTTCAAAACAATGAGACAGGAATACTCAGGATAGTTGGATAATTTCATTGACATTAGGTCTATGTCAGATTGACTCCCAGGGGTGAATTGGATGGGCTCCAGCCTCCTGGCCAGTGTTCTCAAACTGGGAATTGGATATGAGACCACAAAATACTGCAAACTAGAAGGGCACTCGGAGAGCGCAGACCTTCGCCAAGGTTCGTGCTATTATTGCTTGTTCGTGAGTCTGATCTGGATCCGCTCCAAAATTTAATGGGTTCTTCCTTGGCCTATGCTACACCCTTCCACGAAGTTTCATGAAAATCGGGCCAGTAGTTTTTCCGTAATCCTGCTAACACACAAACAGACAGACAAACAAACAAACAGACGGCACCGAAAACATAACCTCCTTGGCGGAGGTAATTAAACTTCACTGCAGGTGCAAATGGATTCATATAGGCACATAGGGTAAAAAAGGTTTCCATGCAGAAAGACTGCATTGAAATTCACAGCATATAATAGTTAATTGCTGAGCTTTCAGCCTCAGGCTTTTATCATAACAAAACATAATGCCAACACAAATGCCAAGGCTGTGTTTAGAATAGGATATTTCTCTCACTTAACACACTACATGTAATAGGCAGTATTTCACTATGTTACATGCTTTCTTGATTGTCTGAAACTGAGAGCTCAAGTGAATATTACACACTGTATATGTCAATGCGGTCTTTCTTGTCACGGGAAGGTGTGGTGAGGACCCAAACGCAGGACAGCGAGGCAGGTTGTGATCAAACCCCAAGACTGGGTGTTTAATTGAACAGATAGTGACACAGGAAATCCAAAAACAAGAGCTCTACACAAACTGACACAAACCGAACACAAGTAACAGAACACAAGTAACAGAACAATGAACCGACCAAGACTGACTGGGGAAACAAGACTAATATACACATGGGGTGATTACAAATGTGAGACAGCTGGGAAGACAGAAAACAAGGTACACGTAGAACTAATAGAACTAGACAGGGAAACAGACAAAGAAATACAAAACATAGACCCAAAAAGTCACAACCATGACAGTACCCCCTCCTCTAGGGACGGCTCTCGACGTCCCACAAGGTCCATGAGGAAGGGGGAATTGAGAAGGGCACTGGGGATCGAGACGGGAGGTCACACAGACAGGCAGGCAGGGAAAGGGGCTGATACCCCCCGGAGCTTTCTTCCACTGCCGGGACGAGAGGGTAGGCTTGTGAGCACCGGGAAGACAGACAAGCAGGCAGGGAAAGGGGCTGATACCCCCCGGAGCTTTCTTCCACTGCCGGGACGAGAGGGTAGGCTTGAGAACGCTGGGAAGACAGACAAGCGGGCAGGGAAAGGGGCTGAAACCCCCCGGAGCTTTCTTCCACTGCCGGGACAAGGGGGTAGGCTTGAGAGCGCTGGGGATACAGACAAACTGGCAGGGAAAGGGGCTGAAACCCCCCGGAGCTTTCTTCCACTGCCGGGACACGAGAGGGTAGGCTTGAGAACGCTGGTCAGGCAGACAAGTGGGGCTCACCAGGTGAAGGTAGGCTGTGTGGTAGCTGGATGCTGTCCGCTGGGTCCAGGCTGGTCGGTTCATTCTGTCACGGGAAGGTGTGGTGAGGACCCAAACGCAGGACAGCGAGGCAGGTTGTGATCAAACCCCAAGACTGGGTGTTTAATTGAACAGATAGTGACACAGGAAATCCAAAAACAAGAGCTCTACACAAACTGACACAAACAGAACACAAGTAACAGAACACAAGTAACAGAACACAAGTAACAGAACAATGAACCGACCAAGACTGACTGGGGAAACAAGACTAATATACACATGGGGTGATTACAAATGTGAGACAGCTGGGAAGACAGAAAACAACGTACACGTAGAACTAATAGAACTAGACAGGGAAACAGACAAAGAAATACAAAACATAGACCCAAAAAGTCACAACCATGACATTTCTGAATTTAGTCCCTTTTTTACAGGCTTCCCATAGGTTATGTACTTTCTGGAATGTCACTGAATTGTTTTTTATCCCAGACAGGGAAAGTCAGGGAATTTTCATATTTTTTGCCTTAATCATGGAATATCAGGAAATATACTGTATGTTTAATCCACCTCCCCACAAAATAGGGCATTTTATCGCCCTTCCCTTGACATTTCAGTGCCTTCAATCAAACTGACTTGCAGTGTCATACTATAGTTTGTGTCAACACTCAAGTCCCGCACAGAATAATGATAGGAAGATTTGTTTGGTGTTAAGTTCTGTGTGTCAAAGGTTGTAGATAGACATCAAAATAAAGTAGCATGTTGATTTAGTCATGGAAGTCCCAAGTCTAAATGTAGATTACCAAGTCAAGTCTCAAGTATTCTCTTCAATTAATATTGTGACCCTGATTCGAGTCCCCTCTTCTGGGAAAATCTGTTGGATCTATGAATTAATTAGCTAGTCTGATTTGGCCATTGGGATAATGCCTCCACAAGTTACGGCTAAATGCTCCTCTCCTCCTGTTTTCTATGCTACTTTTTTCATCCTTGTCTGTTACAATAAAAACATAGCCACTTAAGCAAATTAGCCACAGCCAGTTAGGGTTGCGTTAGCACATTGGTTTATTTCTGGCAGCAGCATACTACAGTGACATGGACTTAACCAGCCGACCGGATCCTCTCTACTTGAATCTAGAGTCCCTCTATAGCCAAAGTGTATTCAGGCTTTAATTTAGGTTGCACCAACTATCAAATTGTGTTAGTTGTCATTTATCTTGTCACATAGACCAGTGGTTTTTGTTAAATACTGAAGAGTTTTAAGCCTCCTCTGACAATCACATGAAACAAAAGGTAAAGGTAGCAGTTACTGTTGTTCACACAAGACATGCCTTTCCTCTTTTTTAACATAATGCTACCACTCACACATTCATATTGTTAAATTACTCTGTGGTCATTTCCTGGAAAGTATGTTTAGCCTTTGTGCCGGAGGCACTGCCGTTTGAAAACATGGCGGTTTAAGTGCATCAATGCTATGCTATGCTAATCTGTTCAGCTCTCTTATTTCCACGTCTGTCCAATCAAGGTTATTATCGTTAACAAAAACTAACGAAATAACAAAAACTAGGTGTGAAAAAATTTTTTTGTTAACTGAAATAAAAATAAAAACGAGGCTTTACAAAAAACGATAACTAACTGAAACTGTATTGTGTGTTTACAAAACTAACTAAAATAAACTAAGATTATAGAGAAAATGTCTTTAGTTTTCGTCTTTGTCAATTTATTTCATACATAAGCCTAGCATTTTGAATTTTTGAATCTGGCCCCTAACAAATACCCCATATTACAAAAAAAGACTAAAACTAACACTGAAACTAATAAAAACTAAACTAAAACTAAGCATTTTCAAAAAATAAAAACTAAACTAAACTAGCAAACCCGCTTTAAAAAATAATTAAAACTAAACTGAATTGAAAACAAAAAGTCAAAACGAAATAAAAATAAAAACTAATGAAAAATGCAAAACTATAATAACCTTGTGTCCAATTCGACATTTTTGCCAATCCTTCATCAAAAAAATGCTACAGCCCATTGTGAAGTGGCTTGCATTTCCCTCCTACATGTGGTCGAATAAACTCCTAACCTCCTTGAGAACTTTGTGATTGCCTCACACAGTTCGACAACAGAGTGTCGTACATCAGAGCATCCTAACTCAAGGCGCAGGCGTCGACCAGGACGGCCGCTTGTTGCAGTTGCTCTCGCTCTTTTCGCACTTTTTCGTAATTATCTTGTTTTATCTCTAAACCATGCGGTTTAGAGGAGTTTTAATCACTTTTCTGGCGCTTGGATTACTTTTTTCTGAGCGTCATGCCGCCAGTGCACAACTACTCAGCGGCTCTACTGGGACTGTCTACAGCCGGGATCAGCTGATGGCGCTCCGACCGGCCGGCATGGCTGGTGTAACCCACCAAATCCCCGAGGAGCTTAGAAGAAAGTTTCGGGGACGACGGGGTAAAGGAAGGAGGTCAAGACAGCGGAAGGCAGAGGCACGGAGGGAGAGAAGGAGATACAAGCCGTATCTCCCCTCTCTCGTCATGGGAAACGTAAGATCACTGGCAAATAAGATGGATGAGCTAACGGCGCTAGCCAGGAGTCAGAGGGAGTTCCGGGAGTGTAGTATTATGTGCTTCACTGAGACATGGCTGCACCAGGATATCCCCGACCACAACGTCTCCATCAACGGCTTTCAGACTGTTCGGGCCGACAGGGATTGCACCGAGAGCGGTAAGCGTAAAGGCGGAGGGCTTGCTGTTCTAGTTAACAACAGATGGTGCAATCCTGGTCACATTACGATCAAGGAACGGATTTGTTGCCCGGACATTGAACTGTTAGCCGTGGGACTCCGGCCGTATTATTTGCCCAGGGAAATGTCACATGTCATCATGGTGGCTGTTTACATCCCCCCCTCTGCCAACCCGACGTCGGCGTGTAACATCATTCACACCGCCATAGCTCGACTCCAGACTCAGCACCCGAGTGCTCTCATAGCAATCTCGGGTGACTTCAACCATGTCACCATGGCAACAACCTTGCCCAACTTCACCCAGTATGTGAGCTGTCCAACCAGAGAGGAGAGGACGCTGGACTTGTTGTATGCTAACGTGAAGGATGCATACAGCTCTTCTCCCCTCCCCCCCCTGGGTAGGTCAGACCACAACCTTGTGCACCTCAACCCCTGCTATGTGCCTCTGGTGAAAAGACAGCCTGCGACCACAAGGACAGTGAGGAGATGGTCGGAGGAGGCCTATGAGACACTTCAGGGCTGTTTTGAGGTGACAGACTGGCAGGCACTCTGTGAGACGCATGGAGAGGACATTGATGGGCTCACAGAGTGCATAACAGACTACATTAACTTCTGTGTGGATTGCACTGTCCCAGCACAGACTGTCCATTGTTATCCAAATAACAAGCCATGGGTAACAAAGGAAATCAAAGCCATCCTCAACACAAAGAAAAGGGCTTTCAGAGCTGGCAATAGGGAAGAGGTGAGAACAATCCAAAGTCACCTGAAAGGGAAGATCCGGGAGGCTAAAGAGAAGTACAGGAGGAAGCTGGAGCAGAAACTCCAGCAGAACAACATGAGAGAGGTCTGGAGCGGCATGAAGACCATCACTGGTTTCAGGCCGACTGGCGGCAGAGGGGTTGAGGGCGGCTCGGACAGAGCCAACGAACTTAATCTGTTCTTCAACAGATTTGACACAGTGACCCCTGCCCAGCCCCCCCTTGACTCATCTGTCGTCTGCCTCCAACCAACATCTACTCAATCGCCCCCCCCTCCCCCCTCCTACAGCCCCCCATCCTCCACTGAGGGTCCCACTTCCCCCCCCTCTGGCTCCCAGACTGACTGCCCTCTCCAACCTGACAACTCCACCCCTCCCCCTCCCCTACCTGTAACCTCTACAGTGTGCTTCACAGCTGACCATGTAAGAAGACAGCTGATGAGACTCCACTCAAGCAAGGCTGCAGGCCCTGATGGTGTCAGCCCCAGGGTGCTCAAAGCCTGTGCCCCCCAGCTATGTGGAGTACTTCACCATGTCTTCAACATGAGCCTGAGTCTTCAAAGGGTCCCCGTGCTGTGGAAGACGTCCTGCCTCGTTCCTGTGCCGAAGACGCCGCGTCCCGCTGGCTCCAAGGACTACAGACCGGTGGCATTGACCTCCCACATCATGAAGACCCTGGAGAGACTTGTCCTGGAACAGCTCCGACCCATGGTCAAGCCACTCTTGGACCCCCTCCAGTTCGCCTACCAGCCCCGACTTGGAGTTGAGGACGCCGTCATCTACCTGCTAAACCGCGTCTACGCCCACCTGGACAAACCGGCGAGCACGGTGAGGGTCATGTTTTTTGACTTCTCCAGTGCTTTCAACACCATCCGGCCGGCTCTACTGGGTGAGAAGCTGACAGCGATGCAGGTGGATGCCCCCCTCGTGTCCTGGATTGTCAACTACCTGACTGGCAGACCGCAGTATGTGCGCTTGCAACACTGTGTGTCAGACAGAGTGGTCAGCAACACTGGGGCCCCGCAGGGGACAGTCCTATCTCCCTTCCTCTTCACCCTCTACACCACGGACTTCAACTACAACACAGAGTCCTGCCATCTTCAGAAGTTCTCTGATGACTCTGCTATAGTTGGATGTATCAGCAAGGGTGTGGAGGCTGAGTATAGGGCTGTGGTGGGAAACTTTGTCACATGGTGTGAGCAGAACCATCTGCAGCTCAACGTGGCAAAGACTAAGGAGCTGGTTGTGGATCTGAGGAGGGCCAAGACACCGGTGACCCCTGTTTCCATCGAGGGGGTCAGTGTGGACACTGTGGAGGACTACAAGTACCTGGGAGTGTACATTGACAATAAACTGAACTGGGCTAAGAACACTGAAGCTCTCTACAAGAAGGGCCAGAGCCGTCTCTACTTTCTGAGGAGGCTGAGGTCCTTCAACATCTGCCGGACAATGCTGAGGATGTTTTATGAGTCTGTGGTGGCCAGTGCTCTCCTGTTTGCTGTGGTGTGCTGGGGCAGCAGGTTGAGGGCAGCAGACGCCAACAGACTCAACAAACTGATCCGCAAGGCCAGTGACGTTGTGGGGGTGGAGCTGGACTCTCTGGTGGCAGTGTCACAGAGGAGGATGCTGTCCAAGTTACATGGCATCTTGGACAATGTCTCCCACCCGCTCCATGACTTGCTGGTCAAGCACAGGAGCACATTCAGTGCAAGACTCATTCCACCAAGATGCACCACAGAGCGCCACAGGAACTCATTCCTGCCTGTGGCCATCAAACTTTTCAACTCCTCCCTCAGAGTGTCAGACACTCTGAGTCAGTAGACTGGCTCTTGAACTTATTTCATCCTGTCAGCAGTTATAACCCATAACTTATAACTTATATCTAACTGTGCAATACCAATTTTTTTTTTTGTGCAATAATTCAACTGCAATAATTCAACTGTGCAATACTTATTAATTATTTAATTATTTACACTGGTGTATGTATATATTGGAGTATGATGCATATTGTACAGAATTCTTATTTCTCTTATTTCTATATTATTATTATTATTTTTATTCTCATTGTTATATATTGTAGTATAATGCACATATTTTACATATTTCTTACTTTCGTATTTCTATTTTTCTTATAATTTCTTATAATTTCTCTACGCTTGTATATATTCACTTCTACAATGTGAGCAGCTGCAATGTAACCCAATTTCCCCTCGGGGATCAATAAAGTATTTCTGATTCTGATTCTGATTCTAACGTTGTGAGTGCTCGTGCCATTAATGTTACGGTATTGTTCCCACATAAGGTCGATATGGAACTTTACCAGAAATGTTATGTGTTGAGCAGTGACACCGGCTCCTATTCACACATGTGAAAGGGTTTATAGACATCATATCTGTATCTTTCTTACATGGAGGGGTTTTTTTTAGGCAGTGATATGTCCACTTTCACAACACTCACCTCTCACGTACATTTGTTTCACCACCAAAACAATTTCCCCTTGATACTATTTTGACAGGGCACCGGCACAGTCAGTCAGTCAGGGACGCTTAGTGAGATGATGCACTTTGTGAGATGATGCACTTTGTGAGATGATGCACTTTGTCAGATGGCCTCTAGAGGGCGTCTTTGACTGTGAGACGTGGTGTTTCCCATACAGAAGCACAAAATCAAAATTTGCTCAGTGTATCGAAATTGATTTACATCGATCTCTGACGCACGCATCACGTCATGTTTCTCATGTGGAGATGCACAGACCAGCAGCATTGTACTCAATCCACAGAGTCTGCCAGTGTGAAAAGGAAAGTGAAACTTAACCCTCACCCGTGTTAGTAATGGATTTGAAAACGGTAACACGTCTTCTGCTGCCCTACAAACTTAAATGGTAGGTAACGTACCTTGTGGTATTTAAGTGACCAATAGTATTTCAGTGACCAATAGGTCACCAACAAATGTGGCAAAATGCATACACCCATCCTCCACCCCGACCACAGCACCCTTACTTTCCACTGCACTACTTCAATGAGAGACTACTTCCTGTTTATATTCATGTCTCCTTCACATAACCCTTTCGTGCTGGGAACACATATTTCTTTCACTTTCCGTGCACAGAGCACGTATTTGCATTTTAAGACTGTGTTTATTTCACATAATTTCAGGAGATCGAGCTGCTTTAAATTACGCTTTGCAGGGCGTGATACAAAACAACCTCGATGCAAAACTAAAATCTATATTAACATTTATTCTCAACAATAATCTTCCTATTCAATACGTGAGTTGTTTGACTGAAATGCTGTTTCAGAGGCTTTTCTCACTCTGCCACAAAATAAAATTCCGGCGGAAAACACTGAATACTGAATTTGTCATGAAAAAAATGTATATTGAATGGCAGCTATCAGCAGCTTCAATCAAATAAAACAATATTGGCCTTCAGAAACCCGAATCGGTCCAATCCTATATACAGTGGTGGAAGAAGTACTGAGATCTTTTACTTAAGTAAAAGTAGCAATACAACAATGTAAAGATACTCCATTACAAGTAAAAGTCCTGCATTCAAAAACTTACTTAAGTAAAAGTACATAAGTATTGGCAGCAAAATGTACTTAGAGTATCAAAGTAAACATACTCATTATGAAAAACTGTCCCCATTTAGAGAGTTATATTTTTCATAAATTATTGGAATATTAATACTGATTTACTGACATACATGTACATGTAAGCAGCATTTTAAAGTTGTCAACGTGAAGCTAATCTTAACAATTTAGCTATACTTTTGGGTAGTCTAATCTATAACAATGCTATTTTATAGTTATTTTATGAAGATGATCAAATGTTTTAAATATAAAATATTGATCTGAAAAGTAACTAGTAACTATAGCTGTGAAATAAATGTAATGGAGTAAAAAGTACAATATTTCCCTCTGAAATGTAGTGGAGTATAAGTACAAAGTAGCATAAAATGGAAATACTCAAGCACAAGTACCTCAAAATTGTACTTAAGTACAGCACTTGAGTAAATGTACTTAGTCACTTTCCACCACTGCCTATATAGAACCCTTCTTGTTGAGAATGCAGTGAACTGAGGGTGCTTTGCCTTTCCGCTCGTTTCTCTTCTCTTCACAATGAAGCACAAAGCCGATTGTGAGTGAACCGCTTCCCGGCCGCTTTTCAAAGGGCGGAGGGGGCACGGCGGTGAACAACGGGCACCGCCGCGCCGTTCAACCCCCAGCTCAACAGGAAGTGCTGTGGGGGTTGCTATGCAGCCCCGCTCCCCGACCGCAAGAACTCCAGCTTCCCCCGTGAACAAACGATGCTTGGTGTGTGGAGCACGGCCGTTAGAGCGGCTGCTCCAGAAGCTCCGCGGTGAGAATGGACCAAGGATGGGATGAAAGAGATATGGGATAGAGACAGAGGATATTCATGCCCAAGTTACCTCTTCTGCCCTCCTTCCTCCCCCATTACTTCCTTGTCTCTGCCCTCCTTTCCTCCATCCTTACCCCATTCCTCCCTGGCTTCCTCTCCTCCCCCCTTTCCTCCCTTCCTTCCTTCCTTCCTTCCATGTATCCTGCCTCCCTTCCTTCCTCCCTCCTTTCCTCCCTTCCTTCCTTGTTTCTGCCCTCCTTTCCTCCATCCTTACCCCATTCCTCCCTGGCCCCTTCCTCTCCTCCCCCCTTTCCTTCCTTCCTTCCTTCCTTCCTTCCTTCCTTCCATGTATCCTGCCTCCCTTCCTTCCTTCCATGTATCCTGCCTCCCTTCCTTCCTCCCTCCTTTCCTCCCTTCCTTCCTTGTCTCTGCCCTCCTTTCCTCCATCCTAACCCCATTCCTCCCTGGCCCCTTCCTCTCCTCCCCCCTTTCCTCCCTTCCTCTGTCCCTCCTTCCTTCCCTCCTTCCTTCCTTCCTTCCTTCCTTCCTTCCTTCCTTCCATGTATCCTGCCTTACCTCCCTTCCTTCCTCCCTCCTTTCCTCCCTTCCTTGTCTCTGCCCTCCTTTCCTCCATCCTTACCCCATTCCTCCCTGGCCCCTTCCTCTCCTCCCCCCTTTCCTCCCTTCCTGCCTCCCTTCCTTCCTCCCTCCTTTCCTCCCTTCCTTCCTTGTCTCTGCCCTCCTTTCCTCCATCCTTACCCCATTCCTCCCTGGCCCCTTCCTCTCCTCCCCCCTTTCCTCCCTTCCTCCGTCCCTCCTTCCTTCCTTCCTTCCTTCCTTCCTTCCTTCCTTCCATGTATCCTGCCTTACCTCCCTCCCTTCCTCCCTCCTTTCCTCCCTTCCTTGTCTCTGCCCTCCTTTCCTCCATCCCTTACCCCATTCCTCCCTGGCCCCTTCCTCTCCTCCCCCCTTTCCTCCCTCCCTCCCTCCTTCCTTCCTTCCTTCCTTCCTTCCATGTATCCTGCCTCCCTTCCTTCCTCCCTCCTTTCCTCCCTTCCTTCCTTGTCTTTGCCCTCCTTTCCTCCATCTTTACTTCCACCCTCCTTTCCTCCCTTCCTTCCTTGTTTCCTTCCTCCTTTCCTCCATCCTTACCTCATCCCTCCCTCCCTCCTTCCTCCTTTCCTCCCTCCTACCTTCCTTCCACCCTCCTTTCCTCCCTTCCTTCCTTGTTTCCCCTCTCCTTTTTTCCATCCTTACCTCATTCCTCCCTCCCTCCTTCCTCCTTTTCTCCATCCTTACCCCATTCCTCCCTGGCCACTTCCTCTCCTCCCCCCTTTCCTCCCTTTCCTCCCTTCCTCCTTCCTTCCATGTATCCTGCCTCCCTTCCTTCCTCCCTCCTTCCTTCCACCCTCCTTTCCTCCTTTCCTCCATCCTTACCTCATCCCCCCTCCCTCCTTCTTCCTTCTCTCCCTTCCTCCCTCCCGCCTTCCTTCCTCCCTTCCTTCCTTGTTTCCCCTCTCCCTTTTTCTGTCTTTACCTCATTCCTCCAATTCCCTCCTTCCTCCTTTCCTCCATCCTTACCTCATTCCTCCCTCTCTCCTTCCTTCCATGTATCCTGCTTCCCTTCCTTCCTCCCTCCTTCCTTCTGTCCTCTTTTTCTCCTCCTGTACTCCCTCCTTCCTTCCACCTTCCTTTCCCCCCTTCCTTCCTTGTTTCCTTCCTCCTTTCCTCTATCCTTACCTCATTCCTCCCTCCCTCCTTCCTTCCACGTATCCTGCATCCCTTCCTCCCTCCTTCCTTCTGTCCTCTTTTCCTCCTCCTGTACTCCCTCCTTCCTTCCACCCTCCTTTGCTCTCTTCCTTCCTTGTTTCCTCCCTTTCTTCCTTGTTTCCTTCCTCCTTTCCTCCACCCTCATTCCTCCCTCCCTCTTTCCTCTCCTCCCTCCCTTCCTCCCTCCTTCCTCCTGTCCCCTTTTCCTCCTCCTGTACTCCCTCCTTCCTTCCACTCCTCCATACTTACCCCATTCCTCCCTCCCTCCTTCCTCTCCTTCCTCCTGTCCTCCCTCCCTCCTTCCTTCCACGTATCCTGCCTTCTCCCTCCTTCCTTCTGTCCTCTTTTCCTCCTGTACTCCCTCCTTCCTTCCACCCTCCTTCCCTCGTTTCCTCCCTCTCTCCTTCCTTCCATGTATCCTGCTTCCTTTCCTTCCTCCCTCCTTCCTTCTGTCCTCTTTTCCTCCTCCTGTACTCCCTCCTTCCTTCCACCCTCCATTCCCCCTTCCTTCCTTGCCTCCTTCCTCCTTTCCTCCATCCTTACCTCATTCTTCCCTCCCTCCTTTCCTCCCTCCCTCCTTCCTTCCACCCTCCTTTCCTCCCTTCTTTCCTTGTTTCCCCTTCTCCTTTCCTCCATCCTTATCTCATTCCTCCCTCCCTCCTTTCCCCCCTCCCTCCTTCCTTCCACGTACCCTGCCTCCCTTCCTTCCTTGTCTCCTTCCTCCTTTCCTCTATCCTTACCTCAGTCTTCCCTCCCTCCTTCCTTCCACCCTCTTTCCTCCCTTCCTTCCTTGTTTCCTTCCTCCTTTCCTCTCTGGGTGCATTCCATCGTACAAATCTGTTCACCAACGTGTTAAATGTCAGTTTTCAGATGGAAAGCAATGGAATGACATTGACTATTGATTAAATATTGAATTTAAAATTTTGATTAGCTGGGCATACTGGGCAATATGGATGCACATTTCTCAGTAAATAATAACCATCAAGTATTCAGCCAAGCGATAAATAGTATTTTATATTAGATGGAGCAAACTGTTTTAAAGGAGGGAGGATTGTAGTGGGAGCACTGGGGTGTCAGGTGTGACTGTGTGGCAATGGCAAATGGTTTACATCTCAACGGCTCACGGGTCAGGTAGGAGGGCCCCGTAGCAGAATTTTGCTTAGGGCCCCAGGGAGGTCAGGACCGGCTCTGACTTAGAGAGACAGTGTTTCATTGTTTTATGGAGCGTCAAGGGCTAAGGTCTCTTTTCTGATTCTTTTGGTATTTCTTTAGTTCTTTAGGGGCAGGTTTCAATATAGCTAAAGACAATAGAGCTGCAAATGGCGATTGCGGGGCCCAAACATTACAGAGGTTAGACAGACAGACCAGTGGTGGAATGTAACTAAGTGCATTTACTCAAGTACTGTACTTAAGTACAATTTAGAGGTACTTGTACTTTACTTGAGTATTTCCATTTCATGCTACTTTATACTTCTACTCCAATACATTTCAGAGGGAAATATTGTACTTTCTACTCTACACTTTTAGATTATTAATACAAATTATAAATCAACTAATAAATTATGATATATTTTTTATAGGTTAAGCTACCCAGCAGTATATAAAGTAATTACAATTAGCTCCACCTTTACCAGCTGCAACATTAAAGTGATGAACACATTAATGCATCAATAATTCTAGTCCAATAACATGATATATATGATTCTGAAATGGGCCATTCTGCATAATGACTACTTTTACTTTTGCTATTTTAAGTATATTTTGATGCAAATACTTTTGTACTTTGACTTAAGTAAGATTTTGAATGCAGGACTTTTACTTGTAACAAAGTATTTTTACACTGTGGTATTGCTACTTTTACTTAAGACAAAGATCTGAATACTTCTTCCACCACTGAGACAGACACACAAATACGCTTTGTGAAGATTGGACACATGTTCATGGTGTAAGGTAAAGTTATTCACAATGGCCAAGCTTTCTTTTGTAAAATATGACCTTGTTCTTGGTAGTTTATGACACTCTCACTCATTTCCATTTCGCCGGCTGGCGCATAGGGC